>NW_027369208.1:0-44352 GCF_046119375.1 Phyllobates terribilis
CTTTATCATGCTAGGATTAACAGGAAAAAGCTAAAAATTTCAGAATTGCACCGTGCAATGTGGAGATATTACTGTTTGTGCATTTACAATATAGAGATTCTTTATCATGCTAGGATTAACAGGAAAAAGCTAAAAATACAGAATTGCACCGTGCAATGTGGAGATTTACTGTTTGTGCATTTACATATTCTTGATTTTTGCATTGTAAAACTCAGAATTGTTTGAAGCTACTGACTGAATGAAAGGAGCTGGCATCTCACTCTCTTTGAGATCTTCTTTATCATGCTAGGATTAACAGGAAAAGCTAAAATTTCAGAATTGCACACCGTGCAATGTGGAGATATTACTGTTTGTGCATTTACAATATTCATTGATTTTTGCCATTGAAAATCGTCCAGAAATGTTTGAAGCTACTGACTGAATGAAAGGAGCTGGCATCTCACTCTCTTTGAATCTTCTTTATCATGCTAGGATAACAGGAAAAAGCTAAAAATTTCAGATTGGCACCGTGCTATGTGGAGATATTACTGTTTGTGCATTTACAATATTCATTGATTTTGCCATTGAAAAACGTCGCAGAAATGTTTGAAGCTACTGACTGAATGAAAGAGCTGGGCATCTCTCTCTCTTGAATCTTCTTATCATGCTAGGATTAACAGGAAAAAGCTAAAAATTTCAGAATTGCACCGTGCAATGTGGAGATATTACTGTTTGTGCATTTACAATATTCATTGATTTTGCCATTGAAAAACAGTCCAGAATTGTTTGAAGCTACTGACTGAATGAAAGGAGCTGGCATCTCACTCTCTTTGAATCTTCTTTATCATGCTAGGATTAACAGGAAAAAGCTAAAAATTTCAGAATTGCACCGTGCAATGTGGAGATATTACTGTATGTGCATTTACAATATTCATTGATTTTTGCCATTGAAAAACGTCCAGAAATGTTTGAAGCTACTGGACTGAATGAAAGGAGCTGGCATCTCACTCTCTTTGAATCTTCTTTATCATGCTAGGATTAACAGGAAAAAGCTAAAAATTTCAGAATTGCACCGTGCAATGTGGAGATATTACTGTTTGTGCATTTACAATATTCATTGATTTTTGCCATTGAAAAACATGTTTTTCATATACCAGAAATGTTTGAAGCTACTGACTGAATGAAAGGAGCTGGCATCTCACTCTCTTTGAATCTTCTTTATCATGCTAGGATTAACAGGAAAAAGCTAAAAATTTCAGAATTGCACCGTGCAATGTGGAGATATTACTGTTTGTGGCATTTACAATATTCATTGATTTTTGCCATTGAAAAACGTCCAGAAATGTTTGAAGCTACTGACTGAATGAAAGGAGCTGGCATCTCACTCTCTTTGAATCTTCTTTATCATGCTAGGATTAACAGGAAAAAGCTAAAAATTTCAGAATTGCACCGTGCAATGTGGAGATATTACTGTTTGTGCATTTACAATATTCATTGATTTTTGCCATTGAAAAACGTCCAGAAATGTTTGAAGCTACTGACTGAATGAAAGGAGCTGGCATCTCACTCTCTTTGAATCTTCTTTATCATGCTAGGATTAACAGGAAAAAGCTAAAAATTTCAGAATTGCACCGTGCAATGTGGAGATATTACTGTTTGTGCATTTACAATATTCATTGATTTTTGCCATTGAAAAACATGTTTTTCATATACCAGAAATGTTTGAAGCTACTGACTGAATGAAAGGAGCTGGCATCTCACTCTCTTTGAATCTTCTTTATCATGCTAGGATTAACAGGAAAAAGCTAAAAATTTCAGAATTGCACCGTGCAATGTGGAGATATTACTGTTTGTGCATTTACAATATTCATTGATTTTTGCCATTGAAAAACATGTTTTCATATACCAGAAATGTTTGAAGCTACTGACTGAATGAAAGGAGCTGGCATCTCACTCTCTTTGAATCTTCTTTATCATGCTAGGATTAACAGGAAAAAGCTAAAAATTTCAGAATTGCACCGTGCAATGTGGAGATATTACTGTTTGTGCATTTACAATATTCATTGATTTTTGCCATTGAAAAACGTCCAGAAATGTTTGAAGCTACTGACTGAATGAAAGGAGCTGGCATCTCACTCTCTTTGAATCTTCTTTATCATGCTAGGATTAACAGGAAAAAGCTAAAAATTTCAGAATTGCACCGTGCAATGTGGAGATATTACTGTTTGTGCATTTACAATATTCATTGATTTTTGCCATTGAAAAACGTCCAGAAATGTTTGAAGCTACTGACTGAATGAAAGGAGCTGGCATCTCACTCTCTTTGAATCTTCTTTATCATGCTAGGATTAACAGGAAAAAGCTAAAAATTTCAGAATTGCACCGTGCAATGTGGAGATATTACTGTTTGTGCATTTACAATATTCATTGATTTTTGCCATTGAAAAACATGTTTTTCATATACCAGAAATGTTTGAAGCTACTGACTGAATGAAAGGAGCTGGCATCTCACTCTCTTTGAATCTTCTTTATCATGCTAGGATTAACAGGAAAAAGCTAAAAATTTCAGAATTGCACCGTGCAATGTGGAGATATTACTGTTTGTGCATTTACAATATTCATTGATTTTTGCCATTGAAAAACGTCCAGAAATGTTTGAAGCTACTGACTGAATGAAAGGAGCTGGCATCTCACTCTCTTTGAATCTTCTTTATCATGCTAGGATTAACAGGAAAAAGCTAAAAATTTCAGAATTGCACCGTGCAATGTGGAGATATTACTGTTTGTGCATTTACAATATTCATTGATTTTTGCCATTGAAAAACATGTTTTTCATATACCAGAAATGTTTGAAGCTACTGACTGAATGAAAGGAGCTGGCATCTCACTCTCTTTGAATCTTCTTTATCATGCTAGGATTAACAGGAAAAAGCTAAAAATTTCAGAATTGCACCGTGCAATGTGGAGATATTACTGTTTGTGCATTTACAATATTCATTGATTTTTGCCATTGAAAAACGCATATCCAGAAATGTTTGAAGCTACTGACTGAATGAAAGGAGCTGGCATCTCACTCTCTTTGAATCTTCTTTATCATGCTAGGATTAACAGGAAAAAGCAAAAAATTTCAGAATTGCACCGTGCAATGTGGAGATATTACTGTTTGTGCATTTACAATATTCATTGATTTTTGCCATTGAAAAACGTCCAGAAATGTTTGAAGCTACTGACTGAATGAAAGGAGCTGGCATCTCACTCTCTTTGAATCTTCTTTATCATGCTAGGATTAACAGGAAAAAGCAAAAAATTTCAGAATTGCACCGTGCAATGTGGAGATATTACTGTTTGTGCATTTACAATATTCATTGATTTTTGCCATTGAAAAACATGTTTTTCATATACCAGAAATGTTTGAAGCTACTGACTGAATGAAAGGAGCTGGCATCTCACTCTCTTTGAATCTTCTTTATCATGCTAGGATTAGCAGGAAAAAGCTAAAAATTTCAGAATTGCACCGTGCAATGTGGAGATATTACTGTTTGTGCATTTACAATATTCATTGATTTTTGCCATTGAAAAACATGTTTTTCATATACCAGAAATGTTTGAAGCTACTGACTGAATGAAAGGAGCTGGCATCTCACTCTCTTTGAATCTTCTTTATCATGCTAGGATTAACAGGAAAAAGCTAAAAATTTCAGAATTGCACCGTGCAATGTGGAGATATTACTGTTTGTGCATTTACAATATTCATTGATTTTTGCCATTGAAAAACGTCCAGAAATGTTTGAAGCTACTGACTGAATGAAAGGAGCTGGCATCTCACTCTCTTTGAATCTTCTTTATCATGCTAGGATTAACAGGAAAAAGCTAAAAATTTCAGAATTGCACCGTGCAATGTGGAGATATTACTGTTTGTGCATTTACAATATTCATTGATTTTTGCCATTGAAAAACGTCCAGAAATGTTTGAAGCTACTGACTGAATGAAAGGAGCTGGCATCTCACTCTCTTTGAATCTTCTTTATCATGCTAGGATTAACAGGAAAAAGCAAAAAATTTCAGAATTGCACCGTGCAATGTGGAGATATTACTGTTTGTGCATTTACAATATTCATTGATTTTTGCCATTGAAAAACGTCCAGAAATGTTTGAAGCTACTGACTGAATGAAAGGAGCTGGCATCTCACTCTCTTTGAATCTTCTTTATCATGCTAGGATTAACAGGAAAAAGCTAAAAATTTCAGAATTGCACCATGCAATGTGGAGATATTACTGTTTGTGCATTTACAATATTCATTGATTTTTGCCATTGAAAAACATGTTTTTCATATACCAGAAATGTTTGAAGCTACTGACTGAATGAAAGGAGCTGGCATCTCACTCTCTTTGAATCTTCTTTATCATGCTAGGATTAACAGGAAAAAGCAAAAAATTTCAGAATTGCACCGTGCAATGTGGAGATATTACTGTTTGTGCATTTACAATATTCATTGATTTTTGCCATTGAAAAACGTCCAGAAATGTTTGAAGCTACTGACTGAATGAAAGGAGCTGGCATCTCACTCTCTTTGAATCTTCTTTATCATGCTAGGATTAACAGGAAAAAGCTAAAAATTTCAGAATTGCACCGTGCAATGTGGAGATATTACTGTTTGTGCATTTACAATATTCATTGATTTTTGCCATTGAAAAACGTCCAGAAATGTTTGAAGCTACTGACTGAATGAAAGGAGCTGGCATCTCACTCTCTTTGAATCTTCTTTATCATGCTAGGATTAACAGGAAAAAGCTAAAAATTTCAGAATTGCACCGTGCAATGTGGAGATATTACTGTTTGTGCATTTACAATATTCATTGATTTTTGCCATTGAAAAACATGTTTTTCATATACCAGAAATGTTTGAAGCTACTGACTGAATGAAAGGAGCTGGCATCTCACTCTCTTTGAATCTTCTTTATCATGCTAGGATTAACAGGAAAAAGCTAAAAATTTCAGAATTGCACCGTGCAATGTGGAGATATTACTGTTTGTGCATTTACAATATTCATTGATTTTTGCCATTGAAAAACGTCCAGAAATGTTTGAAGCTACTGACTGAATGAAAGGAGCTGGCATCTCACTCTCTTTGAATCTTCTTTATCATGCTAGGATTAACAGGAAAAAGCTAAAAATTTCAGAATTGCACCGTGCAATGTGGAGATATTACTGTTTGTGCATTTACAATATTCATTGATTTTTGCCATTGAAAAACGTCCAGAAATGTTTGAAGCTACTGACTGAATGAAAGGAGCTGGCATCTCACTCTCTTTGAATCTTCTTTATCATGCTAGGATTAACAGGAAAAAGCGAAAAATTTCAGAATTGCACCGTGCAATGTGGAGATATTACTGTTTGTGCATTTACAATATTCATTGATTTTTGCCATTGAAAAACATGTTTTTCATATACCAGAAATGTTTGAAGCTACTGACTGAATGAAAGGAGCTGGCATCTCACTCTCTTTGAATCTTCTTTATCATGCTAGGATTAACAGGAAAAAGCAAAAAATTTCAGAATTGCACCGTGCAATGTGGAGATATTACTGTTTGTGCATTTACAATATTCATTGATTTTTGCCATTGAAAAACGTCCAGAAATGTTTGAAGCTACTGACTGAATGAAAGGAGCTGGCATCTCACTCTCTTTGAATCTTCTTTATCATGCTAGGATTAACAGGAAAAAGCTAAAAATTTCAGAATTGCACCGTGCAATGTGGAGATATTACTGTTTGTGCATTTACAATATTCATTGATTTTTGCCATTGAAAAACGTCCAGAAATGTTTGAAGCTACTGACTGAATGAAAGGAGCTGGCATCTCACTCTCTTTGAATCTTCTTTATCATGCTAGGATTAACAGGAAAAAGCTAAAAATTTCAGAATTGCACCGTGCAATGTGGAGATATTACTGTTTGTGCATTTACAATATTCATTGATTTTTGCCATTGAAAAACATGTTTTTCATATACCAGAAATGTTTGAAGCTACTGACTGAATGAAAGGAGCTGGCATCTCACTCTCTTTGAATCTTCTTTATCATGCTAGGATTAACAGGAAAAAGCTAAAAATTTCAGAATTGCACCGTGCAATGTGGAGATATTACTGTTTGTGCATTTACAATATTCATTGATTTTTGCCATTGAAAAACATGTTTTTCATATACCAGAAATGTTTGAAGCTACTGACTGAATGAAAGGAGCTGGCATCTCACTCTCTTTGAATCTTCTTTATCATGCTAGGATTAACAGGAAAAAGCTAAAAATTTCAGAATTGCACCGTGCAATGTGGAGATATTACTGTTTGTGCATTTACAATATTCATTGATTTTTGCCATTGAAAAACGTCCAGAAATGTTTGAAGCTACTGACTGAATGAAAGGAGCTGGCATCTCACTCTCTTTGAATCTTCTTTATCATGCTAGGATTAACAGGAAAAAGCTAAAAATTTCAGAATTGCACCGTGCAATGTGGAGATATTACTGTTTGTGCATTTACAATATTCATTGATTTTTGCCATTGAAAAACGTCCAGAAATGTTTGAAGCTACTGACTGAATGAAAGGAGCTGGCATCTCACTCTCTTTGAATCTTCTTTATCATGCTAGGATTAACAGGAAAAAGCTAAAAATTTCAGAATTGCACCGTGCAATGTGGAGATATTACTGTTTGTGCATTTACAATATTCATTGATTTTTGCCATTGAAAAACATGTTTTTCATATACCAGAAATGTTTGAAGCTACTGACTGAATGAAAGGAGCTGGCATCTCACTCTCTTTGAATCTTCTTTATCATGCTAGGATTAACAGGAAAAAGCTAAAAATTTCAGAATTGCACCGTGCAATGTGGAGATATTACTGTTTGTGCATTTACAATATTCATTGATTTTTGCCATTGAAAAACGTCCAGAAATGTTTGAAGCTACTGACTGAATGAAAGGAGCTGGCATCTCACTCTCTTTGAATCTTCTTTATCATGCTAGGATTAACAGGAAAAAGCTAAAAATTTCAGAATTGCACCGTGCAATGTGGAGATATTACTGTTTGTGCATTTACAATATTCATTGATTTTTGCCATTGAAAAACATGTTTTTCATATACCAGAAATGTTTGAAGCTACTGACTGAATGAAAGGAGCTGGCATCTCACTCTCTTTGAATCTTCTTTATCATGCTAGGATTAACAGGAAAAAGCTAAAAATTTCAGAATTGCACCGTGCAATGTGGAGATATTACTGTTTGTGCATTTACAATATTCATTGATTTTTGCCATTGAAAAACGTCCAGAAATGTTTGAAGCTACTGACTGAATGAAAGGAGCTGGCATCTCACTCTCTTTGAATCTTCTTTATCATGCTAGGATTAACAGGAAAAAGCTAAAAATTTCAGAATTGCACCGTGCAATGTGGAGATATTACTGTTTGTGCATTTACAATATTCATTGATTTTTGCCATTGAAAAACGTCCAGAAATGTTTGAAGCTACTGACTGAATGAAAGGAGCTGGCATCTCACTCTCTTTGAATCTTCTTTATCATGCTAGGATTAACAGGAAAAAGCTAAAAATTTCAGAATTGCACCGTGCAATGTGGAGATATTACTGTTTGTGCATTTACAATATTCATTGATTTTTGCCATTGAAAAACGTCCAGAAATGTTTGAAGCTACTGACTGAATGAAAGGAGCTGGCATCTCACTCTCTTTGAATCTTCTTTATCATGCTAGGATTAACAGGAAAAAGCTAAAAATTTCAGAATTGCACCGTGCAATGTGGAGATATTACTGTTTGTGCATTTACAATATTCATTGATTTTTGCCATTGAAAAACATGTTTTTCATATACCAGAAATGTTTGAAGCTACTGACTGAATGAAAGGAGCTGGCATCTCACTCTCTTTGAATCTTCTTTATCATGCTAGGATTAACAGGAAAAAGCTAAAAATTTCAGAATTGCACCGTGCAATGTGGAGATATTACTGTTTGTGCATTTACAATATTCATTGATTTTTGCCATTGAAAAACGTCCAGAAATGTTTGAAGCTACTGACTGAATGAAAGGAGCTGGCATCTCACTCTCTTTGAATCTTCTTTATCATGCTAGGATTAACAGGAAAAAGCTAAAAATTTCAGAATTGCACCGTGCAATGTGGAGATATTACTGTTTGTGCATTTACAATATTCATTGATTTTTGCCATTGAAAAACGTCCAGAAATGTTTGAAGCTACTGACTGAATGAAAGGAGCTGGCATCTCACTCTCTTTGAATCTTCTTTATCATGCTAGGATTAACAGGAAAAAGCTAAAAATTTCAGAATTGCACCGTGCAATGTGGAGATATTACTGTTTGTGCATTTACAATATTCATTGATTTTTGCCATTGAAAAACGTCCAGAAATGTTTGAAGCTACTGACTGAATGAAAGGAGCTGGCATCTCACTCTCTTTGAATCTTCTTTATCATGCTAGGATTAACAGGAAAAAGCTAAAAATTTCAGAATTGCACCGTGCAATGTGGAGATATTACTGTTTGTGCATTTACAATATTCATTGATTTTTGCCATTGAAAAACGTCCAGAAATGTTTGAAGCTACTGACTGAATGAAAGGAGCTGGCATCTCACTCTCTTTGAATCTTCTTTATCATGCTAGGATTAACAGGAAAAAGCTAAAAATTTCAGAATTGCACCGTGCAATGTGGAGATATTACTGTTTGTGCATTTACAATATTCATTGATTTTTGCCATTGAAAAACGTCCAGAAATGTTTGAAGCTACTGACTGAATGAAAGGAGCTGGCATCTCACTCTCTTTGAATCTTCTTTATCATGCTAGGATTAACAGGAAAAAGCTAAAAATTTCAGAATTGCACCGTGCAATGTGGAGATATTACTGTTTGTGCATTTACAATATTCATTGATTTTTGCCATTGAAAAACGTCCAGAAATGTTTGAAGCTACTGACTGAATGAAAGGAGCTGGCATCTCACTCTCTTTGAATCTTCTTTATCATGCTAGGATTAACAGGAAAAAGCTAAAAATTTCAGAATTGCACCGTGCAATGTGGAGATATTACTGTTTGTGCATTTACAATATTCATTGATTTTTGCCATTGAAAAACATGTTTTTCATATACCAGAAATGTTTGAAGCTACTGACTGAATGAAAGGAGCTGGCATCTCACTCTCTTTGAATCTTCTTTATCATGCTAGGATTAACAGGAAAAAGCTAAAAATTTCAGAATTGCACCGTGCAATGTGGAGATATTACTGTTTGTGCATTTACAATATTCATTGATTTTTGCCATTGAAAAACATGTTTTTCATATACCAGAAATGTTTGAAGCTACTGACTGAATGAAAGGAGCTGGCATCTCACTCTCTTTGAATCTTCTTTATCATGCTAGGATTAACAGGAAAAAGCTAAAAATTTCAGAATTGCACCGTGCAATGTGGAGATATTACTGTTTGTGCATTTACAATATTCATTGATTTTTGCCATTGAAAAACGTCCAGAAATGTTTGAAGCTACTGACTGAATGAAAGGAGCTGGCATCTCACTCTCTTTGAATCTTCTTTATCATGCTAGGATTAACAGGAAAAAGCTAAAAATTTCAGAATTGCACCGTGCAATGTGGAGATATTACTGTTTGTGCATTTACAATATTCATTGATTTTTGCCATTGAAAAACGTCCAGAAATGTTTGAAGCTACTGACTGAATGAAAGGAGCTGGCATCTCACTCTCTTTGAATCTTCTTTATCATGCTAGGATTAACAGGAAAAAGCTAAAAATTTCAGAATTGCACCGTGCAATGTGGAGATATTACTGTTTGTGCATTTACAATATTCATTGATTTTTGCCATTGAAAAACGTCCAGAAATGTTTGAAGCTACTGACTGAATGAAAGGAGCTGGCATCTCACTCTCTTTGAATCTTCTTTATCATGCTAGGATTAGCAGGAAAAAGCAAAAAATTTCAGAATTGCACCGTGCAATGTGGAGATATTACTGTTTGTGCATTTACAATATTCATTGATTTTTGCCATTGAAAAACATGTTTTTCATATACCAGAAATGTTTGAAGCTACTGACTGAATGAAAGGAGCTGGCATCTCACTCTCTTTGAATCTTCTTTATCATGCTAGGATTAACAGGAAAAAGCTAAAAATTTCAGAATTGCACCGTGCAATGTGGAGATATTACTGTTTGTGCATTTACAATATTCATTGATTTTTGCCATTGAAAAACATGTTTTTCATATACCAGAAATGTTTGAAGCTACTGACAATGAAAGGAGCTGGCATCTCACTCTCTTTGAATCTTCTTTATCATGCTAGGATTAACAGGAAAAAGCTAAAAATTTCAGAATTGCACCGTGCAATGTGGAGATATTACTGTTTGTGCATTTACAATATTCATTGATTTTTGCCATTGAAAAACATGTTTTTCATATACCAGAAATGTTTGAAGCTACTGACAATGAAAGGAGCTGGCATCTCACTCTCTTTGAATCTTCTTTATCATGCTAGGATTAACAGGAAAAAGCTAAAAATTTCAGAATTGCACCGTGCAATGTGGAGATATTACTGTTTGTGCATTTACAATATTCATTGATTTTTGCCATTGAAAAACATGTTTTTCATATACCAGAAATGTTTGAAGCTACTGACTGAATGAAAGGAGCTGGCATCTCACTCTCTTTGAATCTTCTTTATCATGCTAGGATTAACAGGAAAAAGCTAAAAATTTCAGAATTGCACCGTGCAATGTGGAGATATTACTGTTTGTGCATTTACAATATTCATTGATTTTTGCCATTGAAAAACGTCCAGAAATGTTTGAAGCTACTGACTGAATGAAAGGAGCTGGCATCTCACTCTCTTTGAATCTTCTTTATCATGCTAGGATTAACAGGAAAAAGCTAAAAATTTCAGAATTGCACCGTGCAATGTGGAGATATTACTGTTTGTGCATTTACAATATTCATTGATTTTTGCCATTGAAAAACGTCCAGAAATGTTTGAAGCTACTGACTGAATGAAAGGAGCTGGCATCTCACTCTCTTTGAATCTTCTTTATCATGCTAGGATTAACAGGAAAAAGCTAAAAATTTCAGAATTGCACCGTGCAATGTGGAGATATTACTGTTTGTGCATTTACAATATTCATTGATTTTTGCCATTGAAAAACATGTTTTTCATATACCAGAAATGTTTGAAGCTACTGACTGAATGAAAGGAGCTGGCATCTCACTCTCTTTGAATCTTCTTTATCATGCTAGGATTAACAGGAAAAAGCTAAAAATTTCAGAATTGCACCGTGCAATGTGGAGATATTACTGTTTGTGCATTTACAATATTCATTGATTTTTGCCATTGAAAAACGTCCAGAAATGTTTGAAGCTACTGACTGAATGAAAGGAGCTGGCATCTCACTCTCTTTGAATCTTCTTTATCATGCTAGGATTAACAGGAAAAAGCTAAAAATTTCAGAATTGCACCGTGCAATGTGGAGATATTACTGTTTGTGCATTTACAATATTCATTGATTTTTGCCATTGAAAAACGTCCAGAAATGTTTGAAGCTACTGACTGAATGAAAGGAGCTGGCATCTCACTCTCTTTGAATCTTCTTTATCATGCTAGGATTAACAGGAAAAAGCTAAAAATTTCAGAATTGCACCGTGCAATGTGGAGATATTACTGTTTGTGCATTTACAATATTCATTGATTTTTGCCATTGAAAAACGTCCAGAAATGTTTGAAGCTACTGACTGAATGAAAGGAGCTGGCATCTCACTCTCTTTGAATCTTCTTTATCATGCTAGGATTAACAGGAAAAAGCTAAAAATTTCAGAATTGCACCGTGCAATGTGGAGATATTACTGTTTGTGCATTTACAATATTCATTGATTTTTGCCATTGAAAAACGTCCAGAAATGTTTGAAGCTACTGACTGAATGAAAGGAGCTGGCATCTCACTCTCTTTGAATCTTCTTTATCATGCTAGGATTAACAGGAAAAAGCTAAAAATTTCAGAATTGCACCGTGCAATGTGGAGATATTACTGTTTGTGCATTTACAATATTCATTGATTTTTGCCATTGAAAAACGTCCAGAAATGTTTGAAGCTACTGACTGAATGAAAGGAGCTGGCATCTCACTCTCTTTGAATCTTCTTTATCATGCTAGGATTAACAGGAAAAAGCTAAAAATTTCAGAATTGCACCGTGCAATGTGGAGATATTACTGTTTGTGCATTTACAATATTCATTGATTTTTGCCATTGAAAAACGTCCAGAAATGTTTGAAGCTACTGACTGAATGAAAGGAGCTGGCATCTCACTCTCTTTGAATCTTCTTTATCATGCTAGGATTAACAGGAAAAAGCTAAAAATTTCAGAATTGCACCGTGCAATGTGGAGATATTACTGTTTGTGCATTTACAATATTCATTGATTTTTGCCATTGAAAAACATGTTTTTCATATACCAGAAATGTTTGAAGCTACTGACTGAATGAAAGGAGCTGGCATCTCACTCTCTTTGAATCTTCTTTATCATGCTAGGATTAACAGGAAAAAGCTAAAAATTTCAGAATTGCACCGTGCAATGTGGAGATATTACTGTTTGTGCATTTACAATATTCATTGATTTTTGCCATTGAAAAACATGTTTTTCATATACCAGAAATGTTTGAAGCTACTGACTGAATGAAAGGAGCTGGCATCTCACTCTCTTTGAATCTTCTTTATCATGCTAGGATTAACAGGAAAAAGCTAAAAATTTCAGAATTGCACCGTGCAATGTGGAGATATTACTGTTTGTGCATTTACAATATTCATTGATTTTTGCCATTGAAAAACGTCCAGAAATGTTTGAAGCTACTGACTGAATGAAAGGAGCTGGCATCTCACTCTCTTTGAATCTTCTTTATCATGCTAGGATTAACAGGAAAAAGCTAAAAATTTCAGAATTGCACCGTGCAATGTGGAGATATTACTGTTTGTGCATTTACAATATTCATTGATTTTTGCCATTGAAAAACGTCCAGAAATGTTTGAAGCTACTGACTGAATGAAAGGAGCTGGCATCTCACTCTCTTTGAATCTTCTTTATCATGCTAGGATTAACAGGAAAAAGCTAAAAATTTCAGAATTGCACCGTGCAATGTGGAGATATTACTGTTTGTGCATTTACAATATTCATTGATTTTTGCCATTGAAAAACATGTTTTTCATATACCAGAAATGTTTGAAGCTACTGACTGAATGAAAGGAGCTGGCATCTCACTCTCTTTGAATCTTCTTTATCATGCTAGGATTAGCAGGAAAAAGCAAAAAATTTCAGAATTGCACCGTGCAATGTGGAGATATTACTGTTTGTGCATTTACAATATTCATTGATTTTTGCCATTGAAAAACATGTTTTTCATATACCAGAAATGTTTGAAGCTACTGACTGAATGAAAGGAGCTGGCATCTCACTCTCTTTGAATCTTCTTTATCATGCTAGGATTAACAGGAAAAAGCTAAAAATTTCAGAATTGCACCGTGCAATGTGGAGATATTACTGTTTGTGCATTTACAATATTCATTGATTTTTGCCATTGAAAAACGTCCAGAAATGTTTGAAGCTACTGACTGAATGAAAGGAGCTGGCATCTCACTCTCTTTGAATCTTCTTTATCATGCTAGGATTAACAGGAAAAAGCTAAACATTTCAGAATTGCACCGTGCAATGTGGAGATATTACTGTTTGTGCATTTACAATATTCATTGATTTTTGCCATTGAAAAACATGTTTTTCATATACCAGAAATGTTTGAAGCTACTGACTGAATGAAAGGAGCTGGCATCTCACTCTCTTTGAATCTTCTTTATCATGCTAGGATTAGCAGGAAAAAGCTAAAAATTTCAGAATTGCACCATGCAATGTGGAGATATTACTGTTTGTGCATTTACAATATTCATTGATTTTTGCCATTGAAAAACATGTTTTTCATATACCAGAAATGTTTGAAGCTACTGACTGAATGAAAGGAGCTGGCATCTCACTCTCTTTGAATCTTCTTTATCATGCTAGGATTAACAGGAAAAAGCAAAAAATTTCAGAATTGCACCGTGCAATGTGGAGATATTACTGTTTGTGCATTTACAATATTCATTGATTTTTGCCATTGAAAAACGTCCAGAAATGTTTGAAGCTACTGACTGAATGAAAGGAGCTGGCATCTCACTCTCTTTGAATCTTCTTTATCATGCTAGGATTAACAGGAAAAAGCTAAAAATTTCAGAATTGCACCGTGCAATGTGGAGATATTACTGTTTGTGCATTTACAATATTCATTGATTTTTGCCATTGAAAAACGTCCAGAAATGTTTGAAGCTACTGACTGAATGAAAGGAGCTGGCATCTCACTCTCTTTGAATCTTCTTTATCATGCTAGGATTAACAGGAAAAAGCAAAAAATTTCAGAATTGCACCGTGCAATGTGGAGATATTACTGTTTGTGCATTTACAATATTCATTGATTTTTGCCATTGAAAAACATGTTTTTCATATACCAGAAATGTTTGAAGCTACTGACTGAATGAAAGGAGCTGGCATCTCACTCTCTTTGAATCTTCTTTATCATGCTAGGATTAACAGGAAAAAGCTAAAAATTTCAGAATTGCACCGTGCAATGTGGAGATATTACTGTTTGTGCATTTACAATATTCATTGATTTTTGCCATTGAAAAACGTCCAGAAATGTTTGAAGCTACTGACTGAATGAAAGGAGCTGGCATCTCACTCTCTTTGAATCTTCTTTATCATGCTAGGATTAACAGGAAAAAGCTAAAAATTTCAGAATTGCACCGTGCAATGTGGAGATATTACTGTTTGTGCATTTACAATATTCATTGATTTTTGCCATTGAAAAACGTCCAGAAATGTTTGAAGCTACTGACTGAATGAAAGGAGCTGGCATCTCACTCTCTTTGAATCTTCTTTATCATGCTAGGATTAACAGGAAAAAGCTAAAAATTTCAGAATTGCACCGTGCAATGTGGAGATATTACTGTTTGTGCATTTACAATATTCATTGATTTTTGCCATTGAAAAACATGTTTTTCATATACCAGAAATGTTTGAAGCTACTGACTGAATGAAAGGAGCTGGCATCTCACTCTCTTTGAATCTTCTTTATCATGCTAGGATTAACAGGAAAAAGCAAAAAATTTCAGAATTGCACCGTGCAATGTGGAGATATTACTGTTTGTGCATTTACAATATTCATTGATTTTTGCCATTGAAAAACGTCCAGAAATGTTTGAAGCTACTGACTGAATGAAAGGAGCTGGCATCTCACTCTCTTTGAATCTTCTTTATCATGCTAGGATTAACAGGAAAAGGCTAAAAATTTCAGAATTGCACCGTGCAATGTGGAGATATTACTGTTTGTGCATTTACAATATTCATTGATTTTTGCCATTGAAAAACATGTTTTTCATATACCAGAAATGTTTGAAGCTACTGACTGAATGAAAGGAGCTGGCATCTCACTCTCTTTGAATCTTCTTTATCATGCTAGGATTAACAGGAAAAAGCTAAAAATTTCAGAATTGCACCGTGCAATGTGGAGATATTACTGTTTGTGCATTTACAATATTCATTGATTTTTGCCATTGAAAAACATGTTTTTCATATACCAGAAATGTTTGAAGCTACTGACTGAATGAAAGGAGCTGGCATCTCACTCTCTTTGAATCTTCTTTATCATGCTAGGATTAACAGGAAAAAGCTAAAAATTTCAGAATTGCACCGTGCAATGTGGAGATATTACTGTTTGTGCATTTACAATATTCATTGATTTTTGCCATTGAAAAACGTCCAGAAATGTTTGAAGCTACTGACTGAATGAAAGGAGCTGGCATCTCACTCTCTTTGTTTTACCATATTTTTTTATTTTTAATAAACAATTTAACAGGGGAATAACACACGTAGCATAAAAGTAGTGACAAAAGAATATTCATAATAAGGGAAAAATTCTGAGGGAAGGGAAAGGGAAAGGGAACAAACAGGAATGGATAATCAGGAAAGATGGGAGAAATTTGTTCGTCAAATAATATATACGATAATACAGAAATTTGAACACTTTAAACACACATTACTATCATTAGCAAAAATTAAACATATTAATGAGCTAAACACGACACACATTAAGATGTTCCAGCGTTATGAGGGGGTTGAGGGAATTTAGTGAGCCAAATATCCCACTTCCTAGAAAATTTAAGTAAATTATTGTTGATAAGGGCAAATCTTAGTTCAAATATTCAATGGAGATTCATCTTATCAACTAAGTCCTCCAAAGTGGGGACATGTGACTTTCTCCAATAAAAAGCCAATGCGTTCTTACACACTGAAAATAAGTGAATCACCAAAGATCTTTCAAACGACTTGAGAATCTCTTATTGGGACTGTTTAGGCCTCTTACATTGTAGGTGATGATCTTGATAGGCATAGGTAAATTAATAATTAAAGTAAGTCAAAAGGAGAGGGGTCAGTTGGTCCAACAAATTCCCAAAAAATAAAAATCAACCAACAATCAAAGCTGGAATACAATATCTCTAATATTAATTCAAAGATAGTAATAACAATAACCAAATATTCCAAGAAAGAGGAAAAAAAAAAAACGAATCAAAAATCTCCTGAGGGAACCTTCACCGAAAAGGTTCTCCCTCAGATTGGGGGGAAAAATAATGTGGACAAACCATGAAGGCCAAATATAAAGAAGAATGATAAATTTATTATAGCATGTTAGGTGAGGTGATAAAATGAGATTATTTTTAAAGAGGGCTCCCGAGGGAGTAGTGTTTATCATTTCAGCGGTGGGGTGCCTTTGTAACTTTGTAGGGAATGTCTTTTATAAAATCAAAAAATTTAGGGCCTTCATCAGGATCTGTAAGAGTGAATGTTTTCCGGTTAAAGAAAATCAGCAACTTTACTGGAAAGCCCCACCTATATGGGATATTCATATCCCTCAGTCTATCTGTGGTCAATTTGTATGACCTTCTTGCATCCATGGTTTCTTTGGAAAAATCGGAGAAAATTTTTAGGTGCGAGAAAGGCTCTGGAAAAGTCCTATTTTCCCTGATATAATTCAAGATTCTCTCTTTGGTCGAGAAAAAATGTAACCTAACTATTACATCCCTAGGAAGATCCGAGGAGATGGAGGTCGGACGAAATAGGCGATGGGCCCTATCGATGATAAGATCCTGCTCAGAGAGGGATGGGATTGTCTTGTGAAATAAGTCTTTGACAAAAGCCAAGACATCTGAGGGAGAAACATCCTCAGATATGCCTCTAATTTTCAAATTATTTCTCCTACTCCTATCCTCCAAATCCGCAACTTTTAATCTGAGTCTTTTAAGTTCTGATTTAATTTCTAGATTATCAGAAGAGACAGATTCTATCTTACTCTCCACCGTTTCAAGTCTTTTAGTGTTTTGCTCTAATTTAACTCCAAAAGCTTCCAAAGTAGATTTCATGGTGTCTACCTGTTTCTCGAAGCCCAGTTTCATATTTCTGTCAATCGTCTTTAAAAGATTGTCCAGATATAAACCAAGGTCGGTATTTCCCAAATCTTGAGAAATGGTCATTTTGACCGGGACACTAGGAGTAGGATCTGAGGACGAAGGGGAAAAGTCCCTTTTAGCACGTCTCTTATCTGGACTGGGATTGGGAGATGTGTCCGAGGATTCTTCATCCGAGCTCGAGGCCAGTGAAGAATATTTGTTGCTCCATTCTCCTGGGTCCCTTCTCTTTGATGAGATGGAAATATCCATCTTTTCCACTTTTTTTTCCTTAACTACGGTAGAAGGGGCAGGTTTAGCATCAGGAATTCTCTGTGGTTTTGGAGATAATATAGTTTTAGAAGATTCCTTGGTGGGAGAGCTTACTTTAGAACTCTGTCTGTCTTCCAGATTTCTATGAGGAGATCTGGACTTAAGAGGACTAATAGTATTGACAGCATCTTCTGATGGGTTTGAAAATGAAAAGCGTTTAGAGGACTTCGCTTTTACCGCACTAGATTTAAGGGGAGCTTCCAATGACTTTTGGGTATTTTTTTTATTAGCCGCCATTATAAAATATCAGACCTATAAGTATATATATATAGAAAAATATTAAAATGGCACTAGAAATAATTGACCTGAAGAGTGGACAAAAGACTTTAGAGTTGCAAAATAACTAGGAACAATGACTAGAAGAAATTTGCATAAACAAATATTATTCCGACAAGAGGCAAACAATACTCTTAAAAACTGCGGAGCTATGTACCCCCTAGAATGCAATCCTTTAAATGCAAATCACAGTCAAAAGTATCAAAAGAAATAATGAAAATTGACCTGAGGGATAAAAATAAAGGCACATATAGTTGTCAACAGAAAACTAATTATTATAGAGATCAGCAGTTCTGTAGAATTCCATGAGCACCAACTGTAATATATATATATCAGGTAGCGTGGTCACAAAATATATATATGAAGGCAGTAACAGTTCCACTTAACCCTCCTCTCCCCCTCAGAGTCAAACTCCGTGTTCAGGTTGCTGTCACACCATATATTGGCTGATAGACCGCTTTATATGTACTGATATAAAATCAGTACCTTGGACAGCGGAGCAGAGCGGCACTTCAGCAGTTCAGCAGGGGGCGGGAGATTTAAATGTTGCAGCAGGAGATAGATGCCGGTATCAGGTGGGATCACAGCAGCGCTGCAATAGGAGGGGGCATACAGTCAATGGGAATCAGTGGGGACCCCACACCAGAGGCACACAGGTGGCAGAGCGGCGCAGCGGGCAGAAGATGGAGGCGAGCCGTGGATGTCGGCGGTGCCTGTCAGCTGGGAGCCGGGAGAATCAGACAGTCCCGCAGTCAAAAGAGGGGGGCACCGCCACCAAGGGAACAGCCCCGGGATCCTCAGACACAGCTTAGGCAGCAGAGCTGGGCGGCGTTGTAATAGGAGGCAGGGGTGATTTGAATGTGCCGGCTGTGTATGCGTGTCAAGTCAGCTGGAGCACAGTGATACTACTGCAGGAGTAGAGGGGCAGTCTGAGTGAGCCTGCAGGGCTTAAATACCGGGGGCATATAAAGCTCAGTGGTGTTTCAGCAGGGGGAGGTAGATCACAGGGTCTGCAGGAGACAGTCACCGGAGGAGTTAATCAGCAGAGCGGCACATCTAAGGATGGACAATGCGGACTGTGGGCACTGTCAGCTCCTATCAGTTGGAGCTGAGAGGAGCGGAGCGGCCCCTCTGCTAAGGAGGAGGAAACCTCCGTCGCTATGGCAACCTCAGGGACGCGGTGGGACGGGCCGAAGACACCGGCAGTGCCCGACAATGGGAGAGAGCAGTAAGCAGAACGGCTTCAGTACAGAGGAGGGGGCACCGCTACCAAGGGAACAGCCCGGCGGCAGCCGCACAGAGGAGGAGAGAGCCGCGACACAGACACTGACGGTGCCTGTCAGCTGAAGGAAGAGGGGACACCGCTGCCACCAGAGCAGCCTCGGAATCGCGGACAACAGACCCACGGAAACGGTAAGAGCCCTGGTGTTAGCCAGGGCTCATCTAACCTTGATGGCTTGGTGTGTACCGTCCCGCTCCGCCTCTTGATCTTCGTGTCGCTCAGCCTTGGGATCTCGGACTTCAGTTGGTAACAGGAGTCTTGTCCTCAGGGTCCGGTGGAAGTGTGGATACTTGGTCCGGGGGTGCAGCGTCGCTTCTCTATGTAGTGGAGTCTTGCGGGTCCGGTCTGGTCCTCTGTGGGGTCACGTCAGCTGATAGGAGAGGTTTGTTGGTAGTGTCTGAAGATTGATCTCCCTCAGTGGGGCCTTTCCCGGAGTCGGGACAGAATAGTCTTTCTCTGCATGCAGGGATCAGCTGATCCACGGAGCTCCGTGCCGCCGGCTTCAAAGTATAAATCCTATGCAATCCACCAAGTAACACCCGATGAACGGTGTTCTGAGGCCCGGAGGTAGGGAGTGGTGAGGGTCCCTTTGCAGAGACACACAGACCTGCAAGCCTGCAGGACTATGTCACAATACCCACGACTGGAATGAAATCAAGGACGCACCTCACTGCTTCCAAATGAAATATCTCCTGGAATAACGGGTCAGGGAGAGTCTTTTTAGTATCCAGATGATCCTTAGGCTTTAAGAAGTTTGTCCATGCCAAAATTAAATGAATAAATCCTCTTAAGTTGCTTTTATCGTCGCTTTGTAGTTTTAGCCCTCATGGAGCTCAGACCTATGCTGCCATCCTGGTCTGTGCCTAAGCCACGCCCCCCATCTCACTCTCTTTGAATCTTCTTTATCATGCTAGGATTAACAGGAAAAAGCTAAAAATTTCAGAATTGCACCGTGCAATGTGGAGATATTACTGTTTGTGCATTTACAATATTCATTGATTTTTGCCATTGAAAAACGTCCAGAAATGTTTGAAGCTACTGACTGAATGAAAGGAGCTGGCATCTCACTCTCTTTGAATCTTCTTTATCATGCTAGGATTAACAGGAAAAAGCTAAAAATTTCAGAATTGCACCGTGCAATGTGGAGATATTACTGTTTGTGCATTTACAATATTCATTGATTTTTGCCATTGAAAAACGTCCAGAAATGTTTGAAGCTACTGACTGAATGAAAGGAGCTGGCATCTCACTCTCTTTGAATCTTCTTTATCATGCTAGGATTAACAGGAAAAAGCTAAAAATTTCAGAATTGCACCGTGCAATGTGGAGATATTACTGTTTGTGCATTTACAATATTCATTGATTTTTGCCATTGAAAAACGTCCAGAAATGTTTGAAGCTACTGACTGAATGAAAGGAGCTGGCATCTCACTCTCTTTGAATCTTCTTTATCATGCTAGGATTAGCAGGAAAAAGCAAAAAATTTCAGAATTGCACCGTGCAATGTGGAGATATTACTGTTTGTGCATTTACAATATTCATTGATTTTTGCCATTGAAAAACGTCCAGAAATGTTTGAAGCTACTGACTGAATGAAAGGAGCTGGCATCTCACTCTCTTTGAATCTTCTTTATCATGCTAGGATTAACAGGAAAAAGCTAAAAATTTCAGAATTGCACCGTGCAATGTGGAGATATTACTGTTTGTGCATTTACAATATTCATTGATTTTTGCCATTGAAAAACGTCCAGAAATGTTTGAAGCTACTGACTGAATGAAAGGAGCTGGCATCTCACTCTCTTTGAATCTTCTTTATCATGCTAGGATTAACAGGAAAAAGCTAAAAATTTCAGAATTGCACCGTGCAATGTGGAGATATTACTGTTTGTGCATTTACAATATTCATTGATTTTTGCCATTGAAAAACATGTTTTTCATATACCAGAAATGTTTGAAGCTACTGACTGAATGAAAGGAGCTGGCATCTCACTCTCTTTGAATCTTCTTTATCATGCTAGGATTAGCAGGAAAAAGCTAAAAATTTCAGAATTGCACCGTGCAATGTGGAGATATTACTGTTTGTGCATTTACAATATTCATTGATTTTTGCCATTGAAAAACATGTTTTTCATATACCAGAAATGTTTGAAGCTACTGACTGAATGAAAGGAGCTGGCATCTCACTCTCTTTGAATCTTCTTTATCATGCTAGGATTAACAGGAAAAAGCAAAAAATTTCAGAATTGCACCGTGCAATGTGGAGATATTACTGTTTGTGCATTTACAATATTCATTGATTTTTGCCATTGAAAAACGTCCAGAAATGTTTGAAGCTACTGACTGAATGAAAGGAGCTGGCATCTCACTCTCTTTGAATCTTCTTTATCATGCTAGGATTAACAGGAAAAAGCTAAAAATTTCAGAATTGCACCGTGCAATGTGGAGATATTACTGTTTGTGCATTTACAATATTCATTGATTTTTGCCATTGAAAAACATGTTTTTCATATACCAGAAATGTTTGAAGCTACTGACTGAATGAAAGGAGCTGGCATCTCACTCTCTTTGAATCTTCTTTATCATGCTAGCATTAACAGGAAAAAGCTAAAAATTTCAGAATTGCACCGTGCAATGTGGAGATATTACTGTTTGTGCATTTACAATATTCATTGATTTTTGCCATTGAAAAACATGTTTTTCATATACCAGAAATGTTTGAAGCTACTGACTGAATGAAAGGAGCTGGCATCTCACTCTCTTTGAATCTTCTTTATCATGCTAGGATTAACAGGAAAAAGCTAAAAATTTCAGAATTGCACCGTGCAATGTGGAGATATTACTGTTTGTGCATTTACAATATTCATTGATTTTTGCCATTGAAAAACATGTTTTTCATATACCAGAAATGTTTGAAGCTACTGACTGAATGAAAGGAGCTGGCATCTCACTCTCTTTGAATCTTCTTTATCATGCTAGGATTAACAGGAAAAAGCTAAAAATTTCAGAATTGCACCGTGCAATGTGGAGATATTACTGTTTGTGCATTTACAATATTCATTGATTTTTGCCATTGAAAAACATGTTTTTCATATACCAGAAATGTTTGAAGCTACTGACTGAATGAAAGGAGCTGGCATCTCACTCTCTTTGAATCTTCTTTATCATGCTAGGATTAACAGGAAAAAGCTAAAAATTTCAGAATTGCACCGTGCAATGTGGAGATATTACTGTTTGTGCATTTACAATATTCATTGATTTTTGCCATTGAAAAACATGTTTTTCATATACCAGAAATGTTTGAAGCTACTGACTGAATGAAAGGAGCTGGCATCTCACTCTCTTTGAATCTTCTTTATCATGCTAGGATTAACAGGAAAAAGCTAAAAATTTCAGAATTGCACCGTGCAATGTGGAGATATTACTGTTTGTGCATTTACAATATTCATTGATTTTTGCCATTGAAAAACGTCCAGAAATGTTTGAAGCTACTGACTGAATGAAAGGAGCTGGCATCTCACTCTCTTTGAATCTTCTTTATCATGCTAGGATTAACAGGAAAAAGCTAAAAATTTCAGAATTGCACCGTGCAATGTGGAGATATTACTGTTTGTGCATTTACAATATTCATTGATTTTTGCCATTGAAAAACGTCCAGAAATGTTTGAAGCTACTGACTGAATGAAAGGAGCTGGCATCTCACTCTCTTTGAATCTTCTTTATCATGCTAGGATTAACAGGAAAAAGCTAAAAATTTCAGAATTGCACCGTGCAATGTGGAGATATTACTGTTTGTGCATTTACAATATTCATTGATTTTTGCCATTGAAAAACGTCCAGAAATGTTTGAAGCTACTGACTGAATGAAAGGAGCTGGCATCTCACTCTCTTTGAATCTTCTTTATCATGCTAGGATTAGCAGGAAAAAGCAAAAAATTTCAGAATTGCACCGTGCAATGTGGAGATATTACTGTTTGTGCATTTACAATATTCATTGATTTTTGCCATTGAAAAACATGTTTTTCATATACCAGAAATGTTTGAAGCTACTGACTGAATGAAAGGAGCTGGCATCTCACTCTCTTTGAATCTTCTTTATCATGCTAGGATTAGCAGGAAAAAGCAAAAAATTTCAGAATTGCACCGTGCAATGTGGAGATATTACTGTTTGTGCATTTACAATATTCATTGATTTTTGCCATTGAAAAACGTTTTTCATATACCAGAAATGTTTGAAGCTACTGACTGAATGAAAGGAGCTGGCATCTCACTCTCTTTGAATCTTCTTTATCATGCTAGGATTAACAGGAAAAAGCTAAAAATTTCAGAATTGCACCGTGCAATGTGGAGATATTACTGTTTGTGCATTTACAATATTCATTGATTTTTGCCATTGAAAAACATGTTTTTCATATACCAGAAATGTTTGAAGCTACTGACTGAATGAAAGGAGCTGGCATATCACTCTCTTTGAATCTTCTTTATCATGCTAGGATTAACAGGAAAAAGCTAAAAATTTCAGAATTGCACCGTGCAATGTGGAGATATTACTGTTTGTGCATTTACAATATTCATTGATTTTTGCCATTGAAAAACGTCCAGAAATGTTTGAAGCTACTGACTGAATGAAAGGAGCTGGCATCTCACTCTCTTTGAATCTTCTTTATCATGCTAGGATTAACAGGAAAAAGCTAAAAATTTCAGAATTGCACCGTGCAATGTGGAGATATTACTGTTTGTGCATTTACAATATTCATTGATTTTTGCCATTGAAAAACGTCCAGAAATGTTTGAAGCTACTGACTGAATGAAAGGAGCTGGCATCTCACTCTCTTTGAATCTTCTTTATCATGCTAGGATTAACAGGAAAAAGCAAAAAATTTCAGAATTGCACCGTGCAATGTGGAGATATTACTGTTTGTGCATTTACAATATTCATTGATTTTTGCCATTGAAAAACATGTTTTTCATATACCAGAAATGTTTGAAGCTACTGACTGAATGAAAGGAGCTGGCATCTCACTCTCTTTGAATCTTCTTTATCATGCTAGGATTAACAGGAAAAAGCTAAAAATTTCAGAATTGCACCGTGCAATGTGGAGATATTACTGTTTGTGCATTTACAATATTCATTGATTTTTGCCATTGAAAAACGTCCAGAAATGTTTGAAGCTACTGACTGAATGAAAGGAGCTGGCATCTCACTCTCTTTGAATCTTCTTTATCATGCTAGGATTAACAGGAAAAAGCAAAAAATTTCAGAATTGCACCGTGCAATGTGGAGATATTACTGTTTGTGCATTTACAATATTCATTGATTTTTGCCATTGAAAAACGTCCAGAAATGTTTGAAGCTACTGACTGAATGAAAGGAGCTGGCATCTCACTCTCTTTGAATCTTCTTTATCATGCTAGGATTAACAGGAAAAAGCTAAAAATTTCAGAATTGCACCGTGCAATGTGGAGATATTACTGTTTGTGCATTTACAATATTCATTGATTTTTGCCATTGAAAAACGTCCAGAAATGTTTGAAGCTACTGACTGAATGAAAGGAGCTGGCATCTCACTCTCTTTGAATCTTCTTTATCATGCTAGGATTAACAGGAAAAAGCTAAAAATTTCAGAATTGCACCGTGCAATGTGGAGATATTACTGTTTGTGCATTTACAATATTCATTGATTTTTGCCATTGAAAAACGTCCAGAAATGTTTGAAGCTACTGACTGAATGAAAGGAGCTGGCATCTCACTCTCTTTGAATCTTCTTTATCATGCTAGGATTAACAGGAAAAAGCAAAAAATTTCAGAATTGCACCGTGCAATGTGGAGATATTACTGTTTGTGCATTTACAATATTCATTGATTTTTGCCATTGAAAAACGTCCAGAAATGTTTGAAGCTACTGACTGAATGAAAGGAGCTGGCATCTCACTCTCTTTGAATCTTCTTTATCATGCTAGGATTAACAGGAAAAAGCAAAAAATTTCAGAATTGCACCGTGCAATGTGGAGATATTACTGTTTGTGCATTTACAATATTCATTGATTTTTGCCATTGAAAAACATGTTTTTCATATACCAGAAATGTTTGAAGCTACTGACTGAATGAAAGGAGCTGGCATCTCACTCTCTTTGAATCTTCTTTATCATGCTAGGATTAACAGGAAAAAGCTAAAAATTTCAGAATTGCACCGTGCAATGTGGAGATATTACTGTTTGTGCATTTACAATATTCATTGATTTTTGCCATTGAAAAACATGTTTTTCATATACCAGAAATGTTTGAAGCTACTGACTGAATGAAAGGAGCTGGCATCTCACTCTCTTTGAATCTTCTTTATCATGCTAGGATTAACAGGAAAAAGCAAAAAATTTCAGAATTGCACCGTGCAATGTGGAGATATTACTGTTTGTGCATTTACAATATTCATTGATTTTTGCCATTGAAAAACATGTTTTTCATATACCAGAAATGTTTGAAGCTACTGACTGAATGAAAGGAGCTGGCATCTCACTCTCTTTGAATCTTCTTTATCATGCTAGGATTAACAGGAAAAAGCTAAAAATTTCAGAATTGCACCGTGCAATGTGGAGATATTACTGTTTGTGCATTTACAATATTCATTGATTTTTGCCATTGAAAAACATGTTTTTCATATACCAGAAATGTTTGAAGCTACTGACTGAATGAAAGGAGCTGGCATCTCACTCTCTTTGAATCTTCTTTATCATGCTAGGATTAACAGGAAAAAGCTAAAAATTTCAGAATTGCACCGTGCAATGTGGAGATATTACTGTTTGTGCATTTACAATATTCATTGATTTTTGCCATTGAAAAACATGTTTTTCATATACCAGAAATGTTTGAAGCTACTGACTGAATGAAAGGAGCTGGCATCTCACTCTCTTTGAATCTTCTTTATCATGCTAGGATTAGCAGGAAAAAGCAAAAAATTTCAGAATTGCACCGTGCAATGTGGAGATATTACTGTTTGTGCATTTACAATATTCATTGATTTTTGCCATTGAAAAACGTCCAGAAATGTTTGAAGCTACTGACTGAATGAAAGGAGCTGGCATCTCACTCTCTTTGAATCTTCTTTATCATGCTAGGATTAACATGAAAAAGCTAAAAATTTCAGAATTGCACCGTGCAATGTGGAGATATTACTGTTTGTGCATTTACAATATTCATTGATTTTTGCCATTGAAAAACATGTTTTTCATATACCAGAAATGTTTGAAGCTACTGACTGAATGAAAGGAGCTGGCATCTCACTCTCTTTGAATCTTCTTTATCATGCTAGGATTAACAGGAAAAAGCTAAAAATTTCAGAATTGCACCGTGCAATGTGGAGATATTACTGTTTGTGCATTTACAATATTCATTGATTTTTGCCATTGAAAAACATGTTTTTCATATACCAGAAATGTTTGAAGCTACTGACTGAATGAAAGGAGCTGGCATCTCACTCTCTTTGAATCTTCTTTATCATGCTAGGATTAACAGGAAAAAGCAAAAAATTTCAGAATTGCACCGTGCAATGTGGAGATATTACTGTTTGTGCATTTACAATATTCATTGATTTTTGCCATTGAAAAACGTCCAGAAATGTTTGAAGCTACTGACTGAATGAAAGGAGCTGGCATCTCACTCTCTTTGAATCTTCTTTATCATGCTAGGATTAACAGGAAAAAGCTAAAAATTTCAGAATTGCACCGTGCAATGTGGAGATATTACTGTTTGTGCATTTACAATATTCATTGATTTTTGCCATTGAAAAACGTCCAGAAATGTTTGAAGCTACTGACTGAATGAAAGGAGCTGGCATCTCACTCTCTTTGAATCTTCTTTATCATGCTAGGATTAGCAGGAAAAAGCAAAAAATTTCAGAATTGCACCGTGCAATGTGGAGATATTACTGTTTGTGCATTTACAATATTCATTGATTTTTGCCATTGAAAAACATGTTTTTCATATACCAGAAATGTTTGAAGCTACTGACTGAATGAAAGGAGCTGGCATCTCACTCTCTTTGAATCTTCTTTATCATGCTAGGATTAGCAGGAAAAAGCAAAAAATTTCAGAATTGCACCGTGCAATGTGGAGATATTACTGTTTGTGCATTTACAATATTCATTGATTTTTGCCATTGAAAAACATGTTTTTCATATACCAGAAATGTTTGAAGCTACTGACTGAATGAAAGGAGCTGGCATCTCACTCTCTTTGAATCTTCTTTATCATGCTAGGATTAACAGGAAAAAGCTAAAAATTTCAGAATTGCACCGTGCAATGTGGAGATATTACTGTTTGTGCATTTACAATATTCATTGATTTTTGCCATTGAAAAACATGTTTTTCATATACCAGAAATGTTTGAAGCTACTGACTGAATGAAAGGAGCTGGCATCTCACTCTCTTTGAATCTTCTTTATCATGCTAGGATTAACAGGAAAAAGCTAAAAATTTCAGAATTGCACCGTGCAATGTGGAGATATTACTGTTTGTGCATTTACAATATTCATTGATTTTTGCCATTGAAAAACATGTTTTTCATATACCAGAAATGTTTGAAGCTACTGACTGAATGAAAGGAGCTGGCATCTCACTCTCTTTGAATCTTCTTTATCATGCTAGGATTAACAGGAAAAAGCTAAAAATTTCAGAATTGCACCGTGCAATGTGGAGATATTACTGTTTGTGCATTTACAATATTCATTGATTTTTGCCATTGAAAAACATGTTTTTCATATACCAGAAATGTTTGAAGCTACTGACTGAATGAAAGGAGCTGGCATCTCACTCTCTTTGAATCTTCTTTATCATGCTAGGATTAGCAGGAAAAAGCAAAAAATTTCAGAATTGCACCGTGCAATGTGGAGATATTACTGTTTGTGCATTTACAATATTCATTGATTTTTGCCATTGAAAAACATGTTTTTCATATACCAGAAATGTTTGAAGCTACTGACTGAATGAAAGGAGCTGGCATCTCACTCTCTTTGAATCTTCTTTATCATGCTAGGATTAGCAGGAAAAAGCAAAAAATTTCAGAATTGCACCGTGCAATGTGGAGATATTACTGTTTGTGCATTTACAATATTCATTGATTTTTGCCATTGAAAAACGTCCAGAAATGTTTGAAGCTACTGACTGAATGAAAGGAGCTGGCATCTCACTCTCTTTGAATCTTCTTTATCATGCTAGGATTAACAGGAAAAAGCAAAAAATTTCAGAATTGCACCGTGCAATGTGGAGATATTACTGTTTGTGCATTTACAATATTCATTGATTTTTGCCATTGAAAAACGTCCAGAAATGTTTGAAGCTACTGACTGAATGAAAGGAGCTGGCATCTCACTCTCTTTGAATCTTCTTTATCATGCTAGGATTAACAGGAAAAAGCAAAAAATTTCAGAATTGCACCGTGCAATGTGGAGATATTACTGTTTGTGCATTTACAATATTCATTGATTTTTGCCATTGAAAAACGTCCAGAAATGTTTGAAGCTACTGACTGAATGAAAGGAGCTGGCATCTCACTCTCTTTGAATCTTCTTTATCATGCTAGGATTAACAGGAAAAAGCTAAAAATTTCAGAATTGCACCGTGTAATGTGGAGATATTACTGTTTGTGCATTTACAATATTCATTGATTTTTGCCATTGAAAAACATGTTTTTCATATACCAGAAATGTTTGAAGCTACTGACTGAATGAAAGGAGCTGGCATCTCACTCTCTTTGAATCTTCTTTATCATGCTAGGATTAACAGGAAAAAGCTAAAAATTTCAGAATTGCACCGTGCAATGTGGAGATATTACTGTTTGTGCATTTACAATATTCATTGATTATTGCCATTGAAAAACATGTTTTTCATATACCAGAAATGTTTGAAGCTACTGACTGAATGAAAGGAGCTGGCATCTCACTCTCTTTGAACCTTCTTTATCATGCTAGGATTAGCAGGAAAAAGCAAAAAATTTCAGAATTGCACCGTGCAATGTGGAGATATTACTGTTTGTGCATTTACAATATTCATTGATTTTTGCCATTGAAAAACGTCCAGAAATGTTTGAAGCTACTGACTGAATGAAAGGAGCTGGCATCTCACTCTCTTTGAATCTTCTTTATCATGCTAGGATTAACAGGAAAAAGCTAAAAATTTCAGAATTGCACCGTGCAATGTGGAGATATTACTGTTTGTGCATTTACAATATTCATTGATTTTTGCCATTGAAAAACGTCCAGAAATGTTTGAAGCTACTGACTGAATGAAAGGAGCTGGCATCTCACTCTCTTTGAATCTTCTTTATCATGCTAGGATTAACAGGAAAAAGCTAAAAATTTCAGAATTGCACCGTGCAATGTGGAGATATTACTGTTTGTGCATTTACAATATTCATTGATTTTTGCCATTGAAAAACGTCCAGAAATGTTTGAAGCTACTGACTGAATGAAAGGAGCTGGCATCTCACTCTCTTTGAATCTTCTTTATCATGCTAGGATTAACAGGAAAAAGCTAAAAATTTCAGAATTGCACCGTGCAATGTGGAGATATTACTGTTTGTGCATTTACAATATTCATTGATTTTTGCCATTGAAAAACGTCCAGAAATGTTTGAAGCTACTGACTGAATGAAAGGAGCTGGCATCTCACTCTCTTTGAATCTTCTTTATCATGCTAGGATTAACAGGAAAAAGCTAAAAATTTCAGAATTGCACCGTGCAATGTGGAGATATTACTGTTTGTGCATTTACAATATTCATTGATTTTTGCCATTGAAAAACGTCCAGAAATGTTTGAAGCTACTGACTGAATGAAAGGAGCTGGCATCTCACTCTCTTTGAATCTTCTTTATCATGCTAGGATTAACAGGAAAAAGCAAAAAATTTCAGAATTGCACCGTGCAATGTGGAGATATTACTGTTTGTGCATTTACAATATTCATTGATTTTTGCCATTGAAAAACGTCCAGAAATGTTTGAAGCTACTGACTGAATGAAAGGAGCTGGCATCTCACTCTCTTTGAATCTTCTTTATCATGCTAGGATTAGCAGGAAAAAGCAAAAAATTTCAGAATTGCACCGTGCAATGTGGAGATATTACTGTTTGTGCATTTACAATATTCATTGATTTTTGCCATTGAAAAACGTCCAGAAATGTTTGAAGCTACTGACTGAATGAAAGGAGCTGGCATCTCACTCTCTTTGAGTCTTCTTTATCATGCTAGGATTAGCAGGAAAAAGCAAAAAATTTCAGAATTGCACCGTGCAATGTGGAGATATTACTGTTTGTGCATTTACAATATTCATTGATTTTTGCCATTGAAAAACGTCCAGAAATGTTTGAAGCTACTGACTGAATGAAAGGAGCTGGCATCTCACTCTCTTTGAATCTTCTTTATCATGCTAGGATTAACAGGAAAAAGCTAAAAATTTCAGAATTGCACCGTGCAATGTGGAGATATTACTGTTTGTGCATTTACAATATTCATTGATTTTTGCCATTGAAAAACGTCCAGAAATGTTTGAAGCTACTGACTGAATGAAAGGAGCTGGCATCTCACTCTCTTTGAATCTTCTTTATCATGCTAGGATTAACAGGAAAAAGCTAAAAATTTCAGAATTGCACCGTGCAATGTGGAGATATTACTGTTTGTGCATTTACAATATTCATTGATTTTTGCCATTGAAAAACATGTTTTTCATATACCAGAAATGTTTGAAGCTACTGACTGAATGAAAGGAGCTGGCATCTCACTCTCTTTGAATCTTCTTTATCATGCTAGGATTAACAGGAAAAAGCTAAAAATTTCAGAATTGCACCGTGCAATGTGGAGATATTACTGTTTGTGCATTTACAATATTCATTGATTTTTGCCATTGAAAAACATGTTTTTCATATACCAGAAATGTTTGAAGCTACTGACTGAATGAAAGGAGCTGGCATCTCACTCTCTTTGAATCTTCTTTATCATGCTAGGATTAACAGGAAAAAGCTAAAAATTTCAGAATTGCACCGTGCAATGTGGAGATATTACTGTTTGTGCATTTACAATATTCATTGATTTTTGCCATTGAAAAACATGTTTTTCATATACCAGAAATGTTTGAAGCTACTGACTGAATGAAAGGAGCTGGCATCTCACTCTCTTTGAATCTTCTTTATCATGCTAGGATTAACAGGAAAAAGCTAAAAATTTCAGAATTGCACCGTGCAATGTGGAGATATTACTGTTTGTGCATTTACAATATTCATTGATTTTTGCCATTGAAAAACATGTTTTTCATATACCAGAAATGTTTGAAGCTACTGACTGAATGAAAGGAGCTGGCATCTCACTCTCTTTGAATCTTCTTTATCATGCTAGGATTAACAGGAAAAAGCTAAAAATTTCAGAATTGCACCGTGCAATGTGGAGATATTACTGTTTGTGCATTTACAATATTCATTGATTTTTGCCATTGAAAAACGTCCAGAAATGTTTGAAGCTACTGACTGAATGAAAGGAGCTGGCATCTCACTCTCTTTGAATCTTCTTTATCATGCTAGGATTAGCAGGAAAAAGCAGAAAATTTCAGAATTGCACCGTGCAATGTGGAGATATTACTGTTTGTGCATTTACAATATTCATTGATTTTTGCCATTGAAAAACGTCCAGAAATGTTTGAAGCTACTGACTGAATGAAAGGAGCTGGCATCTCACTCTCTTTGAATCTTCTTTATCATGCTAGGATTAACAGGAAAAAGCTAAAAATTTCAGAATTGCACCGTGCAATGTGGAGATATTACTGTTTGTGCATTTACAATATTCATTGATTTTTGCCATTGAAAAACATGTTTTTCATATACCAGAAATGTTTGAAGCTACTGACTGAATGAAAGGAGCTGGCATCTCACTCTCTTTGAATCTTCTTTATCATGCTAGGATTAACAGGAAAAAGCTAAAAATTTCAGAATTGCACCGTGCAATGTGGAGATATTACTGTTTGTGCATTTACAATATTCATTGATTTTTGCCATTGAAAAACATGTTTTTCATATACCAGAAATGTTTGAAGCTACTGACTGAATGAAAGGAGCTGGCATCTCACTCTCTTTGAATCTTCTTTATCATGCTTAGATTAGCAGGAAAAAGCAAAAAATTTCAGAATTGCACCGTGCAATGTGGAGATATTACTGTTTGTGCATTTACAATATTCATTGATTTTTGCCATTGAAAAACGTCCAGAAATGTTTGAAGCTACTGACTGAATGAAAGGAGCTGGCATCTCACTCTCTTTGAATCTTCTTTATCATGCTAGGATTAACAGGAAAAAGCTAAAAATTTCAGAATTGCACCGTGCAATGTGGAGATATTACTGTTTGTGCATTTACAATATTCATTGATTTTTGCCATTGAAAAACGTCCAGAAATGTTTGAAGCTACTGACTGAATGAAAGGAGCTGGCATCTCACTCTCTTTGAATCTTCTTTATCATGCTAGGATTAACAGGAAAAAGCTAAAAATTTCAGAATTGCACCGTGCAATGTGGAGATATTACTGTTTGTGCATTTACAATATTCATTGATTTTTGCCATTGAAAAACGTCCAGAAATGTTTGAAGCTACTGACTGAATGAAAGGAGCTGGCATCTCACTCTCTTTGAATCTTCTTTATCATGCTAGGATTAACAGGAAAAAGCTAAAAATTTCAGAATTGCACCGTGCAATGTGGAGATATTACTGTTTGTGCATTTACAATATTCATTGATTTTTGCCATTGAAAAACGTCCAGAAATGTTTGAAGCTACTGACTGAATGAAAGGAGCTGGCATCTCACTCTCTTTGAATCTTCTTTATCATGCTAGGATTAACAGGAAAAAGCTAAAAATTTCAGAATTGCACCGTGCAATGTGGAGATATTACTGTTTGTGCATTTACAATATTCATTGATTTTTGCCATTGAAAAACGTCCAGAAATGTTTGAAGCTACTGACTGAATGAAAGGAGCTGGCATCTCACTCTCTTTGAATCTTCTTTATCATGCTAGGATTAACAGGAAAAAGCAAAAAATTTCAGAATTGCACCGTGCAATGTGGAGATATTACTGTTTGTGCATTTACAATATTCATTGATTTTTGCCATTGAAAAACATGTTTTTCATATACCAGAAATGTTTGAAGCTACTGACTGAATGAAAGGAGCTGGCATCTCACTCTCTTTGAATCTTCTTTATCATGCTAGGATTAACAGGAAAAAGCAAAAAATTTCAGAATTGCACCGTGCAATGTGGAGATATTACTGTTTGTGCATTTACAATATTCATTGATTTTTGCCATTGAAAAACGTCCAGAAATGTTTGAAGCTACTGACTGAATGAAAGGAGCTGGCATCTCACTCTCTTTGAATCTTCTTTATCATGCTAGGATTAGCAGGAAAAAGCAAAAAATTTCAGAATTGCACCGTGCAATGTGGAGATATTACTGTTTGTGCATTTACAATATTCATTGATTTTTGCCATTGAAAAACATGTTTTTCATATACCAGAAATGTTTGAAGCTACTGACTGAATGAAAGGAGCTGGCATCTCACTCTCTTTGAATCTTCTTTATCATGCTAGGATTAACAGGAAAAAGCTAAAAATTTCAGAATTGCACCGTGCAATGTGGAGATATTACTGTTTGTGCATTTACAATATTCATTGATTTTTGCCATTGAAAAACATGTTTTTCATATACCAGAAATGTTTGAAGCTACTGACTGAATGAAAGGAGCTGGCATCTCACTCTCTTTGAATCTTCTTTATCATGCTAGGATTAACAGGAAAAAGCTAAAAATTTCAGAATTGCACCGTGCAATGTGGAGATATTACTGTTTGTGCATTTACAATATTCATTGATTTTTGCCATTGAAAAACATGTTTTTCATATACCAGAAATGTTTGAAGCTACTGACTGAATGAAAGGAGCTGGCATCTCACTCTCTTTGAATCTTCTTTATCATGCTAGGATTAACAGGAAAAAGCTAAAAATTTCAGAATTGCACCGTGCAATGTGGAGATATTACTGTTTGTGCATTTACAATATTCATTGATTTTTGCCATTGAAAAACATGTTTTTCATATACCAGAAATGTTTGAAGCTACTGACTGAATGAAAGGAGCTGGCATCTCACTCTCTTTGAATCTTCTTTATCATGCTAGGATTAACAGGAAAAAGCTAAAAATTTCAGAATTGCACCGTGCAATGTGGAGATATTACTGTTTGTGCATTTACAATATTCATTGATTTTTGCCATTGAAAAACATGTTTTTCATATACCAGAAATGTTTGAAGCTACTGACTGAATGAAAGGAGCTGGCATCTCACTCTCTTTGAATCTTCTTTATCATGCTAGGATTAACAGGAAAAAGCTAAAAATTTCAGAATTGCACCGTGCAATGTGGAGATATTACTGTTTGTGCATTTACAATATTCATTGATTTTTGCCATTGAAAAACGTCCAGAAATGTTTGAAGCTACTGACTGAATGAAAGGAGCTGGCATCTCACTCTCTTTGAATCTTCTTTATCATGCTAGGATTAACAGGAAAAAGCTAAAAATTTCAGAATTGCACCGTGCAATGTGGAGATATTACTGTTTGTGCATTTACAATATTCATTGATTTTTGCCATTGAAAAACGTCCAGAAATGTTTGAAGCTACTGACTGAATGAAAGGAGCTGGCATCTCACTCTCTTTGAATCTTCTTTATCATGCTAGGATTAACAGGAAAAAGCTAAAAATTTCAGAATTGCACCGTGCAATGTGGAGATATTACTGTTTGTGCATTTACAATATTCATTGATTTTTGCCATTGAAAAACGTCCAGAAATGTTTGAAGCTACTGACTGAATGAAAGGAGCTGGCATCTCACTCTCTTTGAATCTTCTTTATCATGCTAGGATTAACAGGAAAAAGCTAAAAATTTCAGAATTGCACCGTGCAATGTGGAGATATTACTGTTTGTGCATTTACAATATTCATTGATTTTTGCCATTGAAAAACGTTTTTCATATACCAGAAATGTTTGAAGCTACTGACTGAATGAAAGGAGCTGGCATCTCACTCTCTTTGAATCTTCTTTATCATGCTAGGATTAACAGGAAAAAGCTAAAAATTTCAGAATTGCACCGTGCAATGTGGAGATATTACTGTTTGTGCATTTACAATATTCATTGATTTTTGCCATTGAAAAACATGTTTTTCATATACCAGAAATGTTTGAAGCTACTGACTGAATGAAAGGAGCTGGCATCTCACTCTCTTTGAATCTTCTTTATCATGCTAGGATTAACAGGAAAAAGCTAAAAATTTCAGAATTGCACCGTGCAATGTGGAGATATTACTGTTTGTGCATTTACAATATTCATTGATTTTTGCCATTGAAAAACATGTTTTTCATATACCAGAAATGTTTGAAGCTACTGACTGAATGAAAGGAGCTGGCATCTCACTCTCTTTGAATCTTCTTTATCATGCTAGGATTAACAGGAAAAAGCTAAAAATTTCAGAATTGCACCGTGCAATGTGGAGATATTACTGTTTGTGCATTTACAATATTCATTGATTTTTGCCATTGAAAAACATGTTTTTCATATACCAGAAATGTTTGAAGCTACTGACTGAATGAAAGGAGCTGGCATCTCACTCTCTTTGAATCTTCTTTATCATGCTAGGATTAACAGGAAAAAGCTAAAAATTTCAGAATTGCACCGTGCAATGTGGAGATATTACTGTTTGTGCATTTACAATATTCATTGATTTTTGCCATTGAAAAACGTCCAGAAATGTTTGAAGCTACTGACTGAATGAAAGGAGCTGGCATCTCACTCTCTTTGAATCTTCTTTATCATGCTAGGATTAGCAGGAAAAAGCAAAAAATTTCAGAATTGCACCGTGCAATGTGGAGATATTACTGTTTGTGCATTTACAATATTCATTGATTTTTGCCATTGAAAAACGTCCAGAAATGTTTGAAGCTACTGACTGAATGAAAGGAGCTGGCATCTCACTCTCTTTGAATCTTCTTTATCATGCTAGGATTAACAGGAAAAAGCTAAAAATTTCAGAATTGCACCGTGCAATGTGGAGATATTACTGTTTGTGCATTTACAATATTCATTGATTTTTGCCATTGAAAAACATGTTTTTCATATACCAGAAATGTTTGAAGCTACTGACTGAATGAAAGGAGCTGGCATCTCACTCTCTTTGAATCTTCTTTATCATGCTAGGATTAACAGGAAAAAGCTAAAAATTTCAGAATTGCACCGTGCAATGTGGAGATATTACTGTTTGTGCATTTACAATATTCATTGATTTTTGCCATTGAAAAACATGTTTTTCATATACCAGAAATGTTTGAAGCTACTGACTGAATGAAAGGAGCTGGCATCTCACTCTCTTTGAATCTTCTTTATCATGCTAGGATTAGCAGGAAAAAGCAAAAAATTTCAGAATTGCACCGTGCAATGTGGAGATATTACTGTTTGTGCATTTACAATATTCATTGATTTTTGCCATTGAAAAACGTCCAGAAATGTTTGAAGCTACTGACTGAATGAAAGGAGCTGGCATCTCACTCTCTTTGAATCTTCTTTATCATGCTAGGATTAACAGGAAAAAGCTAAAAATTTCAGAATTGCACCGTGCAATGTGGAGATATTACTGTTTGTGCATTTACAATATTCATTGATTTTTGCCATTGAAAAACGTCCAGAAATGTTTGAAGCTACTGACTGAATGAAAGGAGCTGGCATCTCACTCTCTTTGAATCTTCTTTATCATGCTAGGATTAACAGGAAAAAGCTAAAAATTTCAGAATTGCACCGTGCAATGTGGAGATATTACTGTTTGTGCATTTACAATATTCATTGATTTTTGCCATTGAAAAACATGTTTTTCATATACCAGAAATGTTTGAAGCTACTGACTGAATGAAAGGAGCTGGCATCTCACTCTCTTTGAATCTTCTTTATCATGCTAGGATTAGCAGGAAAAAGCAAAAAATTTCAGAATTGCACCGTGCAATGTGGAGATATTACTGTTTGTGCATTTACAATATTCATTGATTTTTGCCATTGAAAAACATGTTTTTCATATACCAGAAATGTTTGAAGCTACTGACTGAATGAAAGGAGCTGGCATCTCACTCTCTTTGAATCTTCTTTATCATGCTAGGATTAACAGGAAAAAGCTAAAAATTTCAGAATTGCACCGTGCAATGTGGAGATATTACTGTTTGTGCATTTACAATATTCATTGATTTTTGCCATTGAAAAACATGTTTTTCATATACCAGAAATGTTTGAAGCTACTGACTGAATGAAAGGAGCTGGCATCTCACTCTCTTTGAATCTTCTTTATCATGCTAGGATTAACAGGAAAAAGCTAAAAATTTCAGAATTGCACCGTGCAATGTGGAGATATTACTGTTTGTGCATTTACAATATTCATTGATTTTTGCCATTGAAAAACATGTTTTTCATATACCAGAAATGTTTGAAGCTACTGACTGAATGAAAGGAGCTGGCATCTCACTCTCTTTGAATCTTCTTTATCATGCTAGGATTAACAGGAAAAAGCTAAAAATTTCAGAATTGCACCGTGCAATGTGGAGATATTACTGTTTGTGCATTTACAATATTCATTGATTTTTGCCATTGAAAAACGTCCAGAAATGTTTGAAGCTACTGACTGAATGAAAGGAGCTGGCATCTCACTCTCTTTGAATCTTCTTTATCATGCTAGGATTAACAGGAAAAAGCTAAAAATTTCAGAATTGCACCGTGCAATGTGGAGATATTACTGTTTGTGCATTTACAATATTCATTGATTTTTGCCATTGAAAAACGTCCAGAAATGTTTGAAGCTACTGACTGAATGAAAGGAGCTGGCATCTCACTCTCTTTGAATCTTCTTTATCATGCTAGGATTAACAGGAAAAAGCTAAAAATTTCAGAATTGCACCGTGCAATGTGGAGATATTACTGTTTGTGCATTTACAATATTCATTGATTTTTGCCATTGAAAAACGTCCAGAAATGTTTGAAGCTACTGACTGAATGAAAGGAGCTGGCATCTCACTCTCTTTGAATCTTCTTTATCATGCTAGGATTAACAGGAAAAAGCTAAAAATTTCAGAATTGCACCGTGCAATGTGGAGATATTACTGTTTGTGCATTTACAATATTCATTGATTTTTGCCATTGAAAAACATGTTTTTCATATACCAGAAATGTTTGAAGCTACTGACTGAATGAAAGGAGCTGGCATCTCACTCTCTTTGAATCTTCTTTATCATGCTAGGATTAACAGGAAAAAGCTAAAAATTTCAGAATTGCACCGTGCAATGTGGAGATATTACTGTTTGTGCATTTACAATATTCATTGATTTTTGCCATTGAAAAACATGTTTTTCATATACCAGAAATGTTTGAAGCTACTGACTGAATGAAAGGAGCTGGCATCTCACTCTCTTTGAATCTTCTTTATCATGCTAGGATTAACAGGAAAAAGCTAAAAATTTCAGAATTGCACCATGCAATGTGGAGATATTACTGTTTGTGCATTTACAATATTCATTGATTTTTGCCATTGAAAAACATGTTTTTCATATACCAGAAATGTTTGAAGCTACTGACTGAATGAAAGGAGCTGGCATCTCACTCTCTTTGAATCTTCTTTATCATGCTAGGATTAACAGGAAAAAGCTAAAAATTTCAGAATTGCACCGTGCAATGTGGAGATATTACTGTTTGTGCATTTACAATATTCATTGATTTTTGCCATTGAAAAACATGTTTTTCATATACCAGAAATGTTTGAAGCTACTGACTGAATGAAAGGAGCTGGCATCTCACTCTCTTTGAATCTTCTTTATCATGCTAGGATTAACAGGAAAAAGCTAAAAATTTCAGAATTGCACCGTGCAATGTGGAGATATTACTGTTTGTGCATTTACAATATTCATTGATTTTTGCCATTGAAAAACGTCCAGAAATGTTTGAAGCTACTGACTGAATGAAAGGAGCTGGCATCTCACTCTCTTTGAATCTTCTTTATCATGCTAGGATTAGCAGGAAAAAGCAAAAAATTTCAGAATTGCACCGTGCAATGTGGAGATATTACTGTTTGTGCATTTACAATATTCATTGATTTTTGCCATTGAAAAACGTCCAGAAATGTTTGAAGCTACTGACTGAATGAAAGGAGCTGGCATCTCACTCTCTTTGAATCTTCTTTATCATGCTAGGATTAACAGGAAAAAGCTAAAAATTTCAGAATTGCACCGTGCAATGTGGAGATATTACTGTTTGTGCATTTACAATATTCATTGATTTTTGCCATTGAAAAACATGTTTTTCATATACCAGAAATGTTTGAAGCTACTGACTGAATGAAAGGAGCTGGCATCTCACTCTCTTTGAATCTTCTTTATCATGCTAGGATTAACAGGAAAAAGCTAAAAATTTCAGAATTGCACCGTGCAATGTGGAGATATTACTGTTTGTGCATTTACAATATTCATTGATTTTTGCCATTGAAAAACATGTTTTTCATATACCAGAAATGTTTGAAGCTACTGACTGAATGAAAGGAGCTGGCATCTCACTCTCTTTGAATCTTCTTTATCATGCTAGGATTAGCAGGAAAAAGCAAAAAATTTCAGAATTGCACCGTGCAATGTGGAGATATTACTGTTTGTGCATTTACAATATTCATTGATTTTTGCCATTGAAAAACGTCCAGAAATGTTTGAAGCTACTGACTGAATGAAAGGAGCTGGCATCTCACTCTCTTTGAATCTTCTTTATCATGCTAGGATTAACAGGAAAAAGCTAAAAATTTCAGAATTGCACCGTGCAATGTGGAGATATTACTGTTTGTGCATTTACAATATTCATTGATTTTTGCCATTGAAAAACGTCCAGAAATGTTTGAAGCTACTGACTGAATGAAAGGAGCTGGCATCTCACTCTCTTTGAATCTTCTTTATCATGCTAGGATTAACAGGAAAAAGCTAAAAATTTCAGAATTGCACCGTGCAATGTGGAGATATTACTGTTTGTGCATTTACAATATTCATTGATTTTTGCCATTGAAAAACATGTTTTTCATATACCAGAAATGTTTGAAGCTACTGACTGAATGAAAGGAGCTGGCATCTCACTCTCTTTGAATCTTCTTTATCATGCTAGGATTAGCAGGAAAAAGCAAAAAATTTCAGAATTGCACCGTGCAATGTGGAGATATTACTGTTTGTGCATTTACAATATTCATTGATTTTTGCCATTGAAAAACATGTTTTTCATATACCAGAAATGTTTGAAGCTACTGACTGAATGAAAGGAGCTGGCATCTCACTCTCTTTGAATCTTCTTTATCATGCTAGGATTAACAGGAAAAAGCTAAAAATTTCAGAATTGCAACGTGCAATGTGGAGATATTACTGTTTGTGCATTTACAATATTCATTGATTTTTGCCATTGAAAAACATGTTTTTCATATACCAGAAATGTTTGAAGCTACTGACTGAATGAAAGGAGCTGGCATCTCACTCTCTTTGAATCTTCTTTATCATGCTAGGATTAACAGGAAAAAGCTAAAAATTTCAGAATTGCACCGTGCAATGTGGAGATATTACTGTTTGTGCATTTACAATATTCATTGATTTTTGCCATTGAAAAACATGTTTTTCATATACCAGAAATGTTTGAAGCTACTGACTGAATGAAAGGAGCTGGCATCTCACTCTCTTTGAATCTTCTTTATCATGCTAGGATTAACAGGAAAAAGCAAAAAATTTCAGAATTGCACCGTGCAATGTGGAGATATTACTGTTTGTGCATTTACAATATTCATTGATTTTTGCCATTGAAAAACGTCCAGAAATGTTTGAAGCTACTGACTGAATGAAAGGAGCTGGCATCTCACTCTCTTTGAATCTTCTTTATCATGCTAGGATTAGCAGGAAAAAGCAAAAAATTTCAGAATTGCACCGTGCAATGTGGAGATATTACTGTTTGTGCATTTACAATATTCATTGATTTTTGCCATTGAAAAACGTCCAGAAATGTTTGAAGCTACTGACTGAATGAAAGGAGCTGGCATCTCACTCTCTTTGAATCTTCTTTATCATGCTAGGATTAGCAGGAAAAAGCAAAAAATTTCAGAATTGCACCGTGCAATGTGGAGATATTACTGTTTGTGCATTTACAATATTCATTGATTTTTGCCATTGAAAAACATGTTTTTCATATACCAGAAATGTTTGAAGCTACTGACTGAATGAAAGGAGCTGGCATCTCACTCTCTTTGAATCTTCTTTATCATGCTAGGATTAACAGGAAAAAGCTAAAAATTTCAGAATTGCACCGTGCAATGTGGAGATATTACTGTTTGTGCATTTACAATATTCATTGATTTTTGCCATTGAAAAACGTCCAGAAATGTTTGAAGCTACTGACTGAATGAAAGGAGCTGGCATCTCACTCTCTTTGAATCTTCTTTATCATGCTAGGATTAGCAGGAAAAAGCAAAAAATTTCAGAATTGCACCGTGCAATGTGGAGATATTACTGTTTGTGCATTTACAATATTCATTGATTTTTGCCATTGAAAAACATGTTTTTCATATACCAGAAATGTTTGAAGCTACTGACTGAATGAAAGGAGCTGGCATCTCACTCTCTTTGAATCTTCTTTATCATGCTAGGATTAACAGGAAAAAGCTAAAAATTTCAGAATTGCACCGTGCAATGTGGAGATATTACTGTTTGTGCATTTACAATATTCATTGATTTTTGCCATTGAAAAACATGTTTTTCATATACCAGAAATGTTTGAAGCTACTGACTGAATGAAAGGAGCTGGCATCTCACTCTCTTTGAATCTTCTTTATCATGCTAGGATTAGCAGGAAAAAGCTAAAAATTTCAGAATTGCACCGTGCAATGTGGAGATATTACTGTTTGTGCATTTACAATATTCATTGATTTTTGCCATTGAAAAACGTCCAGAAATGTTTGAAGCTACTGACTGAATGAAAGGAGCTGGCATCTCACTCTCTTTGAATCTTCTTTATCATGCTAGGATTAACAGGAAAAAGCAAAAAATTTCAGAATTGCACCGTGCAATGTGGAGATATTACTGTTTGTGCATTTACAATATTCATTGATTTTTGCCATTGAAAAACGTCCAGAAATGTTTGAAGCTACTGACTGAATGAAAGGAGCTGGCATCTCACTCTCTTTGAATCTTCTTTATCATGCTAGGATTAACAGGAAAAAGCTAAAAATTTCAGAATTGCACCGTGCAATGTGGAGATATTACTGTTTGTGCATTTACAATATTCATTGATTTTTGCCATTGAAAAACATGTTTTTCATATACCAGAAATGTTTGAAGCTACTGACTGAATGAAAGGAGCTGGCATCTCACTCTCTTTGAATCTTCTTTATCATGCTAGGATTAACAGGAAAAAGCTAAAAATTTCAGAATTGCACCGTGCAATGTGGAGATATTACTGTTTGTGCATTTACAATATTCATTGATTTTTGCCATTGAAAAACATGTTTTTCATATACCAGAAATGTTTGAAGCTACTGACTGAATGAAAGGAGCTGGCATCTCACTCTCTTTGAATCTTCTTTATCATGCTAGGATTAACAGGAAAAAGCTAAAAATTTCAGAATTGCACCGTGCAATGTGGAGATATTACTGTTTGTGCATTTACAATATTCATTGATTTTTGCCATTGAAAAACATGTTTTTCATATACCAGAAATGTTTGAAGCTACTGACTGAATGAAAGGAGCTGGCATCTCACTCTCTTTGAATCTTCTTTATCATGCTAGGATTAACAGGAAAAAGCTAAAAATTTCAGAATTGCACCGTGCAATGTGGAGATATTACTGTTTGTGCATTTACAATATTCATTGATTTTTGCCATTGAAAAACATGTTTTTCATATACCAGAAATGTTTGAAGCTACTGACTGAATGAAAGGAGCTGGCATCTCACTCTCTTTGAATCTTCTTTATCATGCTAGGATTAGCAGGAAAAAGCTAAAAATTTCAGAATTGCACCGTGCAATGTGGAGATATTACTGTTTGTGCATTTACAATATTCATTGATTTTTGCCATTGAAAAACGTCCAGAAATGTTTGAAGCTACTGACTGAATGAAAGGAGCTGGCATCTCACTCTCTTTGAATCTTCTTTATCATGCTAGGATTAACAGGAAAAAGCAAAAAATTTCAGAATTGCACCGTGCAATGTGGAGATATTACTGTTTGTGCATTTACAATATTCATTGATTTTTGCCATTGAAAAACGTCCAGAAATGTTTGAAGCTACTGACTGAATGAAAGGAGCTGGCATCTCACTCTCTTTGAATCTTCTTTATCATGCTAGGATTAACAGGAAAAAGCTAAAAATTTCAGAATTGCACCGTGCAATGTGGAGATATTACTGTTTGTGCATTTACAATATTCATTGATTTTTGCCATTGAAAAACATGTTTTTCATATACCAGAAATGTTTGAAGCTACTGACTGAATGAAAGGAGCTGGCATCTCACTCTCTTTGAATCTTCTTTATCATGCTAGGATTAACAGGAAAAAGCTAAAAATTTCAGAATTGCACCGTGCAATGTGGAGATATTACTGTTTGTGCATTTACAATATTCATTGATTTTTGCCATTGAAAAACATGTTTTTCATATACCAGAAATGTTTGAAGCTACTGACTGAATGAAAGGAGCTGGCATCTCACTCTCTTTGAATCTTCTTTATCATGCTAGGATTAACAGGAAAAAGCTAAAAATTTCAGAATTGCACCGTGCAATGTGGAGATATTACTGTTTGTGCAT
>NW_027369209.1:0-44349 GCF_046119375.1 Phyllobates terribilis
TCAAACATTTCTGGTATATGAATAACATGTTTTTTCAATGGCAAAAATCAATGAATATTGTAAATGCACAAACAGTAATTTCTCCGCATTGAAGGTGCATTCTGAAATTTTTTGCTTTTCCTGCTCCTCTTAGCATGAATAAGAAGATTACGAGAGTGAGATGCCAGCTCCTGTCATCAGTCAGTCAGCTTCAATCATTTCTGGTATATGAATAAATGATGTTTTTTCAATGGCAAAAATCATTGATTATTGTAATTTGCACAAAAAGTAATTTCTCCGCATTGCATGGTGCAATTCTGAATTTTTTTGCTTTTCCTGCTCCTCTTAGCATGATAAAAGAAGATTCAAAGAGAGTGAGATGCCTGCTCCTTTCATTCAGTCAGTAGCTTCAATCATTTCTGGACGTTTTTCAATGGCAAAAATCAATGAATATTGTAAATGCACAAACAGTATTTCTCCGCATTGCAAGGTGCAAATCTGAAATTTTTTGCTTTTCCTGCTCCTCTTAGCATGATAAACAAGATTCAAAGAGAGTGAGATGCCAGCTCCTTTCATTCAGCAGTAGCTTCAATCATTTCTGGACGTTTTTCAATGGCAAAAATCAATGAATATTGTAAATGCACAAACAGTAAGTTCTCCGCATTGCAAGTGCAATTCTGAATTTTTTGCTTTTTCAGGCTCCTCTTACATGATAAAGAAGATTCAAAGAGAGTGAGATGCCAGCTCCTTTCATTCAGTCAGTAGCTTCAAACATTTCTGGTATATGAATAACATGATGTTTTTCAATGGCAAAAATCAATGAATATTGTAAATGCACAAACAGTAATTTCTCCGCATTGCAAGGTGCAAGTCTGAAATTTTTTGCTTTTTCCTGCTCCTCTTAGCATGATAAAGAAGATTCAAAGAGAGTGAGATGCCAGCTCCTTTCATTCAGTCAGTAGCTTCAATCATTTCTGGACGTTTTTCAATGGCAAAAATCAATGAATATTGTAAATGCACAAACAGTAATTTCTCCGCATTGCAAGGTGCAATTCTGAAATTTTTTGCTTTTTCCTGCTCCTCTTAGCATGATAAAGAAGATTCAAAGAGAGTGAGATGTCAGCTCCTTTCATTCAGTCAGTAGCTTCAAACATTTCTGGTATATGAATAACATGATGTTTTTCAATGGCAAAAATCAATGAATTTTGTAAATGCACAAACAGTAATTTCTCCGCATTGCAAGGTGCAATTCTGAAATTTTTTGCTTTTTCCTGCTCCTCTTAGCATGATAAAGAAGATTCAAAGAGAGTGAGATGCCAGTTCCTTTCATTCAGTCAGTAGCTTCAATCATTTCTGGTCGTTTTTCAATGGCAAAAATCAATGAATATTGTAAATGCACAAACAGTAATTTCTCCGCATTGCAAGGTGCAATTCTGAAATTTTTTGCTTTTTCCTGCTCCTCTTAGCATGATAAAGAAGATTCAAAGAGAGTGAGATGCCAGCTCCTTTCATTCAGTCAGTAGCTTCAATCATTTCTGGTATATGAATAACATGATGTTTTTCAATGGCAAAAATCAATGAATATTGTAAATGCACAAACAGTAATTTCTCCGCATTGCAAGGTGCAATTCTGAATTTTTTTGCTTTTTCCTGCTCCTCTTAGCATGATAAAGAAGATTCAAAGAGAGTGAGATGCCAGCTCCTTTCATTCAGTCAGTAGCTTCAATCATTTCTGGACGTTTTTCAATGGCAAAAATCAATGAATATTGTAAATGCACAAACAGTAATTTCTCCGCATTGCAAAGTGCAATTCTGAAATTTTTTGCTTTTTCCTGCTCCTCTTAGCATGATAAACAAGATTCAAAGAGAGTGAGATGCCAGCTCCTTTCATTCAGTCAGTAGCTTCAATCATTTCTGGACGTTTTTCAATGGCAAAAATCCATGAATATTGTAAATGCACAAACAGTAATTTCTCCGCATTGCAAGGTGCAATTCTGAAATTTTTTGCTTTTTCCTGCTCCTCTTAGCATGATAAAGAAGATTCAAAGAGAGTGAGATGCCAGCTCCTTTCATTCAGTCAGTAGCTTCAAACATTTCTGGTATATGAATAACATGATGTTTTTCAATGGCAAAAATCAATGAATATTGTAAATGCACAAACAGTAATTTCTCCGCATTGCAAGGTGCAAGTCTGAAATTTTTTGCTTTTTCCTGCTCCTCTTAGCATGATAAAGAAGATTCAAAGAGAGTGAGATGCCAGCTCCTTTCATTCAGTCAGTACCTTCAATCATTTCTGGATGTTTTTCAATGGCAAAAATCAATGAATATTGTAAATGCACAAACAGTAATTTCTCCGCATTGCAAGGTGCAATTCTGAAATTTTTTGCTTTTTCCCGCTCCTCTTAGCATGATAAAGAAGATTCAAAGAGAGTGAGGTGCCAGCTCCTTTCATTCAGTCAGTAGCTTCAAACATTTCTGGTATATGAATAACATGTTTTTCAATGGCAAAAATCATTGAATATTGTAAATGCACAAACAGTAATTTCTCCGCATTGCAAGGTGCAATTCTGAAATTTTTTGATTTTTCCTGCTCCTCTTAGCATGATAAAGAAAATTCAAAGAGAGTGAGATGCCAGCTCCTTTCATTCAGTCAGTAGCTTCAATCATTTCTGGACGTTTTTCAATGGCAAAAATCAATGAATATTGTAAATGCACAAACAGTAATTTCTCCGCATTGCAAGGTGCAATTCTGAAATTTTTTGCTTTTTCCTGCTCCTCTTAGCATGATAAAGAAGATTCAAAGAGAGTGAGATGCCAGCTCCTTTCATTCAGTCAGTAGCTTCAATCATTTCTGGACGTTTTTCAATGGCAAAAATCAATGAATATTGTAAATGCACAAACAGTAATTTCTCCGCATTGCAAGGTGCAATTCTGAAATTTTTTGCTTTTTCCTGCTCCTCTTAGCATGATAAAGAAGATTCAAAGAGAGTGAGATGCCAGCTCCTTTCATTCAGTCAGTAGCTTCAAACATTTCTGGTATATGAATAACATGATGTTTTTCAATGGCAAAAATCAATGAATATTGTAAATGCACAAACAGTAATTTCTCCGCATTGCAAGGTGCAAGTCTGAAATTTTTTGCTTTTTCCTGCTCCTCTTAGCATGATAAAGAAGATTCAAAGAGAGTGAGATGCCAGCTACTTTCATTCAGTCAGTAGCTTCAATCATTTCTGGACGTTTTTCAATGGTAAAAATCAATGAATATTGTAAATGCACAAACAGTAATTTCTCCACATTGCAAGGTGCAATTCTGAAATTTTTTGCTTTTTCCTGCTCCTCTTAGCATGATAAAGAAGATTCAAAGAGAGTGAGATGCCAGCTCCTTTCATTCAGTCAGTAGCTTCAAACATTTCTGGTATATGAATAACATGATGTTTTTCAATGGCAAAAATCAATGAATATTGTAAATGCACAAACAGTAATTTCTCCGCATTGCAAGGTGCAATTCTGAAATTTTTTGCTTTTTCCTGCTCCTCTTAGCATGATAAAGAAGATTCAAAGAGAGTGAGATGCCAGCTCCTTTCATTCAGTCAGTAGCTTCAAACATTTCTGGTATATGAATAACATGATGTTTTTCAATGGCAAAAATCAATGAATATTGTAAATGCACAAAGAGTAATTTCTCCGCATTGCAAGGTGCAATTCTGAAATTTTTTGCTTTTTCCTGCTCCTCTTAGCATGATAAAGAAGATTCAAAGAGAGTGAGATGCCAGCTCCTTTCATTCAGTCAGTAGCTTCAATCATTTCTGGACGTTTTTCAATGGCAAAAATCAATGAATATTGTAAATGCACAAACAGTAATTTCTCCGCATTGCAAGGTGCAATTCTGAATTTTTTTGCTTTTTCCTGCTCCTCTTAGCATGATAAAGAAGATTCAAAGAGAGTGAGATGCCAGCTCCTTTCATTCAGTCAGTAGCTTCAATCATTTCTGGACGTTTTTCAATGGCAAAAATCAATGAATATTGTAAATGCACAAACAGTAATTTCTCCGCATTGCAAGGTGCAATTCTGAAATTTTTTGCTTTTTCCTGCTCCTCTTAGCATGATAAAGAAGATTCAAAGAGAGTGAGATGCCAGCTCCTTTCATTCAGTCAGTAGCTACAAACATTTCTGGTATATGAATAACATGATGTTTTTCAATGGCAAAAATCAATGAATATTGTAAATGCACAAACAGTAATTTCTCCGCATTGCAAGGTGCAATTCTGAAATTTTTTGCTTTTTCCTGCTCCTCTTAGCATGATAAAGAAGATTCAAAGAGAGTGAGATGCCAGCTCCTTTCATTCAGTCAGTAGCTTCAATCATTTCTGGACGTTTTTCAATGGCAAAAATCAATGAATATTGTAAATGGACAAACAGTAATTTCTCCGCATTGCAAGGTGCAATTCTGAAATTTTTTGCTTTTTCCTGCTCCTCTTAGCATGATAAAGAAGATTCAAAGACAGTGAGATGCCAGCTCCTTTCATTCAGTCAGTAGCTTCAATCATTTCTGGACGTTTTTCAATGGCAAAAATCAATGAATATTGTAAATGCACAAACAGTAATTTCTCCGCATTGCAAGGTGCAATTCTGAAATTTTTTGCTTTTTCCTGCTCCTCTTAGCATGACAAAGAAGATTCAAAGAGAGTAAGATGCCAGCTCCTTTCATTCAGTCAGTAGCTTCAATCATTTCTGGTATATGAATAACATGATGTTTTTCAATGGCAAAAATCAATGAATATTGTAAATGCACAAACAGTAATTTCTCCGCATTGCAAGGTGCAATTCTGAAATTTTTTGCTTTTTCCTGCTCCTCTTAGCATGATAAAGAAGATTCAAAGAGAGTGAGATGCCAGCTCCTTTCATTCAGTCAGTAGCTTCAATCATTTCTGGACGTTTTTCAATGGCAAAAATCAATGAATATTGTAAATGCACAAACAGTAATTTCTCCGCATTGCAAGGTGCAATTCTGAAATTTTTTGCTTTTTCCTGCTCCTCTTAGCATGATAAAGAAGATTCAAAGAGAGTGAGATGCCAGCTCCTTTCATTCAGTCAGTAGCTTCAATCATTTCTGGACGTTTTTCAATGGCAAAAATCAATGAATATTGTAAATGCACAAACAGTAATTTCTCCGCATTGCAAGGTGCAATTCTGAAATTTTTTGCTTTTTCCTGCTCCTCTTAGCATGATAAAGAAGATTCAAAGAGAGTGAGATGCCAGGTCCTTTCATTCAGTCAGTAGCTTCAAACATTTCTGGTATATGAATAATATGATGTTTTTCAATGGCAAAAATCAATGAATATTGTAAAAGCACAAACAGTAATTTCTCCGCATTGCAAGGTGCAATTCTGAAATTTTTTGCTTTTTCCTGCTCCTCTTAGCATGATAAAGAAGATTCAAAGAGAGTGAGATGCCAGCTCCTTTCATTCAGTCAGTAGCTTCAATCATTTCTGGACGTTTTTCAATGGCAAAAATCAATGAATATTGTAAATGCACAAACAGTAATTTCTCCGCATTGCAAGGTGCAATTCTGAAATTTTTTGCTTTTTCCTGCTCCTCTTAGCATGATAAAGAAGATTCAAAGAGAGTGAGATGCCAGCTCCTTTCATTCAGTCAGTAGCTTCAATCATTTCTGGTATATGAATAACATGATGTTTTTCAATGGCAAAAATCAATGAATATTGTAAATGCACAAACAGTAATTTCTCCGCATTGCAAGTTGCAATTCTGAAATTTTTTGCTTTTTCCTGCTCCTCTTAGCATGATAAAGAAGATTCAAAGAGAGTGAGATGCCAGCTCCTTTCATTCAGTCAGTAGCTTCAATCATTTCTGGACGTTTTTCAATGGCAAAAATCAATGAATATTGTAAATGCACAAACAGTAATTTCTCCGCATTGCAAGGTGCAATTCTGAAATTTTTTGCTTTTTCCTGCTCCTCTTAGCATGATAAAGAAGATTCAAAGAGAGTGAGATGCCAGCTCCTTTCATTCAGTCAGTAGCTTCAATCATTTCTGGACGTTTTTCAATGGCAAAAATCAATGAATATTGTAAATGCACAAACAGTAATTTCTCCGCATTGCAAGGTGCAATTCTGAAATTTTTTGCTTTTTCCTGCTCCTCTTAGCATGACAAAGAAGATTCAAAGAGAGTAAGATGCCAGCTCCTTTCATTCAGTCAGTAGCTTCAATCATTTCTGGTATATGAATAACATGATGTTTTTCAATGGCAAAAATCAATGAATATTGTAAATGCACAAACAGTAATTTCTCCGCATTGCAAGGTGCAATTCTGAAATTTTTTGCTTTTTCCTGCTCCTCTTAGCATGATAAAGAAGATTCAAAGAGAGTGAGATGCCAGCTCCTTTCATTCAGTCAGTAGCTTCAATCATTTCTGGACGTTTTTCAATGGCAAAAATCAATGAATATTGTAAATGCACAAACAGTAATTTCTCCGCATTGCAAGGTGCAATTCTGAAATTTTTTGCTTTTTCCTGCTCCTCTTAGCATGATAAAGAAGATTCAAAGAGAGTGAGATGCCAGCTCCTTTCATTCAGTCAGTAGCTTCAATCATTTCTGGACGTTTTTCAATGGCAAAAATCAATGAATATTGTAAATGCACAAACAGTAATTTCTCCGCATTGCAAGGTGCAATTCTGAAATTTTTTGCTTTTTCCTGCTCCTCTTAGCATGATAAAGAAGATTCAAAGAGAGTGAGATGCCAGGTCCTTTCATTCAGTCAGTAGCTTCAAACATTTCTGGTATATGAATAATATGATGTTTTTCAATGGCAAAAATCAATGAATATTGTAAAAGCACAAACAGTAATTTCTCCGCATTGCAAGGTGCAATTCTGAAATTTTTTGCTTTTTCCTGCTCCTCTTAGCATGATAAAGAAGATTCAAAGAGAGTGAGATGCCAGCTCCTTTCATTCAGTCAGTAGCTTCAATCATTTCTGGACGTTTTTCAATGGCAAAAATCAATGAATATTGTAAATGCACAAACAGTAATTTCTCCGCATTGCAAGGTGCAATTCTGAAATTTTTTGCTTTTTCCTGCTCCTCTTAGCATGATAAAGAAGATTCAAAGAGAGTGAGATGCCAGCTCCTTTCATTCAGTCAGTAGCTTCAATCATTTCTGGTATATGAATAACATGATGTTTTTCAATGGCAAAAATCAATGAATATTGTAAATGCACAAACAGTAATTTCTCCGCATTGCAAGTTGCAATTCTGAAATTTTTTGCTTTTTCCTGCTCCTCTTAGCATGATAAAGAAGACTCAAAGAGAGTGAGATGCCAGCTCCTTTCATTCAGTCAGTAGCTTCAATCATTTCTGGACGTTTTTCAATGGCAAAAATCAATGAATATTGTAAATGCACAAACAGTAATTTCTCCGCATTGCAAGGTGCAATTCTGAAATTTTTTGCTTTTTCCTGCTCCTCTTAGCATGATAAAGAAGATTCAAAGAGAGTGAGATGCCAGCTCCTTTCATTCAGTCAGTAGCTTCAATCATTTCTGGACGTTTTTCAATGGCAAAAATCAATGAATATTGTAAATGCACAAACAGTAATTTCTCCGCATTGCAAGGTGCAATTCTGAAATTTTTTGCTTTTTCCTGCTCCTCTTAGCATGATAAAGAAGATTCAAAGAGAGTGAGATGCCAGCTCCTTTCATTCAGTCAGTAGCTTCAAACATTTCTAGTATATGAATAACATGATGTTTTTCAATGGCAAAAATCAATGAATATTGTAAATGCACAAACAGTAATTTCTCCGCATTGCAAGGTGCAATTCTGAAATTTTTTGCTTTTTCCTGCTCCTCTTAGCATGATAAAGAAGATTCAAAGAGAGTGAGATGCCAGCTGCTTTCATTCAGTCAGTAGCTTCAATCATTTCTGGTATATGAATAACATGATGTTTTTCAATGGCAAAAATCAATGAATATTGTAAATGCACAAACAGTAATTTCTCCACATTGTAAGGTGCAATTCTGAAATTTTTTGCTTTTTCCTGCTCCTCTTAGCATGATAAAGAAGATTCAAAGAGAGTGAGATGCCAGCTCCTTTCATTCAGTCAGTAGCTTCAATCATTTCTGGACGTTTTTCAATGGCAAAAATCAATGAATATTGTAAATGCACAAATAGTAATTTCTCCGCATTGCAAGGTGCAATTCTGAAATTTTTTGCTTTTTCCTGCTCCTCTTAGCATGATAAAGAAGATTCAAAGAGAGTGAGATGCCAGCTCCTTTCATTCAGTCAGTAGCTACAAACATTTCTGGTATATGAATAACATGATGTTTTTCAATGGCAAAAATCAATGAATATTGTAAATGCACAAACAGTAATTTCTCCGCATTGCAAGGTGCAATTCTGAAATTTTTTGCTTTTTCCTGCTCCTCTTAGCATGATAAAGAAGATTCAAAGAGAGTGAGATGCCAGCTCCTTCCATTCAGTCAGTAGCTTCAATCATTTCTGGACGTTTTTCAATGGCAAAAATCAATGAATATTGTAAATGCACAAACAGTAATTTCTCCGCATTGCAAGGTGCAATTCTGAAATTTTTTGCTTTTTCCTGCTCCTCTTAGCATGATAAAGAAGATTCAAAGAGAGTGAGATGCCAGCTCCTTTCATTCAGTCAGTAGCTTCAATCATTTCTGGACGTTTTTCAATGGCAAAAATCAATGAATATTGTAAATGCACAAACAGTAATTTCTCCGCATTGCAAGGTGCAATTCTGAAATTTTTTGCTTTTTCCTGCTCCTCTTAGCATGACAAAGAAGATTCAAAGAGAGTAAGATGCCAGCTCCTTTCATTCAGTCAGTAGCTTCAATCATTTCTGGTATATGAATAACATGATGTTTTTCAATGGCAAAAATCAATGAATATTGTAAATGCACAAACAGTAATTTCTCCGCATTGCAAGGTGCAATTCTGAAATTTTTTGCTTTTTCCTGCTCCTCTTAGCATGATAAAGAAGATTCAAAGAGAGTGAGATGCCAGCTCCTTTCATTCAGTCAGTAGCTTCAATCATTTCTGGACGTTTTTCAATGGCAAAAATCAATGAATATTGTAAATGCACAAACAGTAATTTCTCCGCATTGCAAGGTGCAATTCTGAAATTTTTTGCTTTTTCCTGCTCCTCTTAGCATGATAAAGAAGATTCAAAGAGAGTGAGATGCCAGCTCCTTTCATTCAGTCAGTAGCTTCAATCATTTCTGGACGTTTTTCAATGGCAAAAATCAATGAATATTGTAAATGCACAAACAGTAATTTCTCCGCATTGCAAGGTGCAATTCTGAAATTTTTTGCTTTTTCCTGCTCCTCTTAGCATGATAAAGAAGATTCAAAGAGAGTGAGATGCCAGCTCCTTTCATTCAGTCAGTAGCTTCAAACATTTCTGGTATATGAATAATATGATGTTTTTCAATGGCAAAAATCAATGAATATTGTAAAAGCACAAACAGTAATTTCTCCGCATTGCAAGGTGCAATTCTGAAATTTTTTGCTTTTTCCTGCTCCTCTTAGCATGATAAAGAAGATTCAAAGAGAGTGAGATGCCAGCTCCTTTCATTCAGTCAGTAGCTTCAATCATTTCTGGACGTTTTTCAATGGCAAAAATCAATGAATATTGTAAATGCACAAACAGTAATTTCTCCGCATTGCAAGGTGCAATTCTGAAATTTTTTGCTTTTTCCTGCTCCTCTTAGCATGATAAAGAAGATTCAAAGAGAGTGAGATGCCAGCTCCTTTCATTCAGTCAGTAGCTTCAATCATTTCTGGTATATGAATAACATGATGTTTTTCAATGGCAAAAATCAATGAATATTGTAAATGCACAAACAGTAATTTCTCCGCATTGCAAGGTGAAATTCTGAAATTTTTTGCTTTTTCCTGCTCCTCTTAGCATGATAAAGAAGATTCAAAGAGAGTAAGATGCCAGCTCCTTTCATTCAGTCAGTAGCTTCAATCATTTCTGGACGTTTTTCAATGGCAAAAATCAATGAATATTGTAAATGCACAAACAGTAATTTCTCCGCATTGCAAGGTGCAATTCTGAAATTTTTTGCTTTTTCCTGCTCCTCTTAGCATGATAAACAAGATTCAAAGAGAGTGAGATGCCAGCTCCTTTCATTCAGTCAGTAGCTTCAATCATTTCTGGACGTTTTTCAATGGCAAAAATCAATGAATATTGTAAATGCACAAACAGTAATTTCTCCGCATTGCAAGGTGCAATTCTGAAATTTTTTGCTTTTTCCTGCTCCTCTTAGCATGATAAAGAAGATTCAAAGAGAGTGAGATGCCAGCTCCTTTCATTCAGTCAGTAGCTTCAAACATTTCTGGTATATGAATAACATGATGTTTTTCAATGGCAAAAATCAATGAATATTGTAAATGCACAAACAGTAATTTCTCCGCATTGCAAGGTGCAAGTCTGAAATTTTTTGCTTTTTCCTGCTCCTCTTAGCATGATAAAGAAGATTCAAAGAGAGTGAGATGCCAGCTACTTTCATTCAGTCAGTAGCTTCAATCATTTCTGGACGTTTTTCAATGGTAAAAATCAATGAATATTGTAAATGCACAAACAGTAATTTCTCCACATTGCAAGGTGCAATTCTGAAATTTTTTGCTTTTTCCTGCTCCTCTTAGCATGATAAAGAAGATTCAAAGAGAGTGAGATGCCAGCTCCTTTCATTCAGTCAGTAGCTTCAAACATTTCTGGTATATGAATAACATGATGTTTTTCAATGGCAAAAATCAATGAATATTGTAAATGCACAAACAGTAATTTCTCTGCATTGCAAGGTGCAATTCTGAAATTTTTTGCTTTTTCCTGCTCCTCTTAGCATGATAAAGAAGATTCAAAGAGAGTGAGATGCCAGCTACTTTCATTCAGTCAGTAGCTTCAATCATTTCTGGACGTTTTTCAATGGTAAAAATCAATGAATATTGTAAATGCACAAACAGTAATTTCTCCACATTGCAAGGTGAAATTCTGAAATTTTTTGCTTTTTCCTGCTCCTCTTAGCATGATAAAGAAGATTCAAAGAGAGTGAGATGCCAGCTCCTTTCATTCAGTCAGTAGCTTCAAACATTTCTGGTATATGAATAACATGATGTTTTTCAATGGCAAAAATCAATGAATATTGTAAATGCACAAACAGTAATTTCTCCGCATTGCAAAGTGCAATTCTGAAATTTTTTGCTTTTTCCTGCTCCTCTTAGCATGATAAAGAAGATTCAAAGAGAGTGAGATGCCAGCTCCTTTCATTCAGTCAGTAGCTTCAAACATTTCTGGTATATGAATAACATGATGTTTTTCAATGGCAAAAATCAATGAATATTGTAAATGCACAAACAGTAATTTCTCCGCATTGCAAGGTGCAATTCTGAAATTTTTTGCTTTTTCCTGCTCCTCTTAGCATGATAAAGAATATTCAAAGAGAGTGAGATGCCAGCTCCTTTCATTCAGTCAGTAGCTTCAATCATTTCTGGATGTTTTTCAATGGCAAAAATCAATGAATATTGTAAATGCACAAACTGTAATTTCTCCGCATTGCAAGGTGCAATTCTGAAATTTTTGGCTTTTTCCTGCTCCTCTTAGCATGATAAAGAAGATTCAAAGAGAGTGAGATGCCAGCTCCTTTCATTCAGTCAGTAGCTTCAATCATTTCTGGACGTTTTTCAATGGCAAAAATCAATGAATATTGTAAATGCACAAACAGTAATTTCTCCGCATTGCAAGGTGCAATTCTGAAATTTTTTGCTTTTTCCTGCTCCTCTTAGCATGATAAAGAAGATTCAAAGAGAGTGAGATGCCAGCTCCTTTCATTCAGTCAGTACCTTCAATCATTTCTGGATGTTTTTCAATGGCAAAAATCAATGAATATTGTAAATGCACAAACAGTAATTTCTCCGCATTGCAAGGTGCAATTCTGAAATTTTTTGCTTTTTCCCGCTCCTCTTAGCATGATAAAGAAGATTCAAAGAGAGTGAGGTGCCAGCTCCTTTCATTCAGTCAGTAGCTTCAAACATTTCTGGTATATGAATAACATGTTTTTCAATGGCAAAAATCATTGAATATTGTAAATGCACAAACAGTAATTTCTCCGCATTGCAAGGTGAAATTCTGAAATTTTTTGATTTTTCCTGCTCCTCTTAGCATGATAAAGAAGATTCAAAGAGAGTGAGATGCCTGCTCCTTTCATTCAGTCAGTAGCTTCAATCATTTCTGGACGTTTTTCAATGGCAAAAATCAATGAATATTGTAAATGCACAAACAGTAATTTCTCCGCATTGCAAGGTGCAATTCTGAAATTTTTTGCTTTTTCCTGCTCCTCTTAGCATGATAAAGAAGATTCAAAGAGAGTGAGATGCCAGCTCCTTTCATTCAGTCAGTAGCTTCAATCATTTCTGGACGTTTTTCAATGGCAAAAATCAATGAATATTGTAAATGCACAAACAGTAATTTCTCCGCATTGCAAGGTGCAATTCTGAAATTTTTTGCTTTTTCCTGCTCCTCTTAGCATGATAAAGAAGATTCAAAGAGAGTGAGATGCCAGCTCCTTTCATTCAGTCAGTACCTTCAATCATTTCTGGATGTTTTTCAATGGCAAAAATCAATGAATATTGTAAATGCACAAACAGTAATTTCTCCGCATTGCAAGGTGCAATTCTGAAATTTTTTGCTTTTTCCCGCTCCTCTTAGCATGATAAAGAAGATTCAAAGAGAGTGAGGTGCCAGCTCCTTTCATTCAGTCAGTAGCTTCAAACATTTCTGGTATATGAATAACATGTTTTTCAATGGCAAAAATCATTGAATATTGTAAATGCACAAACAGTAATTTCTCCGCATTGCAAGGTGAAATTCTGAAATTTTTTGATTTTTCCTGCTCCTCTTAGCATGATAAAGAAGATTCAAAGAGAGTGAGATGCCTGCTCCTTTCATTCAGTCAGTAGCTTCAATCATTTCTGGACGTTTTTCAATGGCAAAAATCAATGAATATTGTAAATGCACAAACAGTAATTTCTCCGCATTGCAAGGTGCAATTCTGAAATTTTTTGCTTTTTCCTGCTCCTCTTAGCATGATAAAGAAGATTCAAAGAGAGTGAGATGCCAGCTCCTTTCATTCAGTCAGTAGCTTCAATCATTTCTGGACGTTTTTCAATGGCAAAAATCAATGAATATTGTAAATGCACAAACAGTAATTTCTCCGCATTGCAAGGTGCAATTCTGAAATTTTTTGCTTTTTCCTGCTCCTCTTAGCATGATAAAGAAGATTCAAAGAGAGTGAGATGCCAGCTCCTTTCATTCAGTCAGTAGCTTCAAACATTTCTGGTATATGAATAACATGATGTTTTTCAATGGCAAAAATCAATGAATATTGTAAATGCACAAACAGTAATTTCTCCGCATTGCAAGGTGCAAGTCTGAAATTTTTTGCTTTTTCCTGCTCCTCTTAGCATGATAAAGAAGATTCAAAGAGAGTGAGATGCCAGCTACTTTCATTCAGTCAGTAGCTTCAATCATTTCTGGACGTTTTTCAATGGTAAAAATCAATGAATATTGTAAATGCACAAACAGTAATTTCTCCACATTGCAAGGTGCAATTCTGAAATTTTTTGCTTTTTCCTGCTCCTCTTAGCATGATAAAGAAGATTCAAAGAGAGTGATATGCCAGCTCCTTTCATTCAGTCAGTAGCTTCAATCATTTCTGGACGTTTTTCAATGGCAAAAATCAATGAATATTGTAAATGCACAAACAGTAATTTCTCCGCATTGCAAGGTGCAATTCTGAAATTTTTTGCTTTTTCCTGCTCCTCTTAGCATGATAAAGAAGATTCAAAGAGAGTGAGATGTCAGCTCCTTTCATTCAGTCAGTAGCTTCAATCATTTCTGGACGTTTTTCAATGGCAAAAATCAATGAATATTGTAAATGCACAAACAGTAATTTCTCCGCATTGCAAGGTGCAATTCTGAAATTTTTTGCTTTTTCCTGCTCCTCTTAGCATGATAAAGAAGATTCAAAGAGAGTGAGATGTCAGCTCCTTTCATTCAGTCAGTAGCTTCAAACATTTCTGGTATATGAATAACATGATGTTTTTCAATGGCAAAAATCAATGAATTTTGTAAATGCACAAACAGTAATTTCTCCGCATTGCAAGGTGCAATTCTGAAATTTTTTGCTTTTTCCTGCTCCTCTTAGCATGATAAAGAAGATTCAAAGAGAGTGAGATGCCAGCTCCTTTCATTCAGTCAGTAGCTTCAATCATTTCTGGTATATGAATAACATGATGTTTTTCAATGGCAAAAATCAATGAATATTGTAAATGCACAAACAGTAATTTCTCCGCATTGCAAGGTGCAATTCTGAAATTTTTTGCTTTTTCCTGCTCCTCTTAGCATGATAAAGAAGATTCAAAGAGAGTGAGATGCCAGCTCCTTTCATTCAGTCAGTAGCTTCAATCATTTCTGGACGTTTTTCAATGGCAAAAATCAATGAATATTGTAAATGCACAAACAGTAATTTCTCCGCATTGCAAGGTGCAATTCTGAAATTTTTTGCTTTTTCCTGCTCCTCTTAGCATGATAAACAAGATTCAAAGAGAGTGAGATGCCAGCTCCTTTCATTCAGTCAGTAGCTTCAATCATTTCTGGACGTTTTTCAATGGCAAAAATCAATGAATATTGTAAATGCACAAACAGTAATTTCTCCGCATTGCAAGGTGCAATTCTGAAATTTTTTGCTTTTTCCTGCTCCTCTTAGCATGATAAAGAAGATTCAAAGAGAGTGAGATGCCAGCTCCTTTCATTCAGTCAGTAGCTTCAAACATTTCTGGTATATGAATAACATGATGTTTTTCAATGGCAAAAATCAATGAATATTGTAAATGCACAAACAGTAATTTCTCCGCATTGCAAGGTGCAAGTCTGAAATTTTTTGCTTTTTCCTGCTCCTCTTAGCATGATAAAGAAGATTCAAAGAGAGTGAGATGCCAGCTACTTTCATTCAGTCAGTAGCTTCAATCATTTCTGGACGTTTTTCAATGGTAAAAATCAATGAATATTGTAAATGCACAAACAGTAATTTCTCCACATTGCAAGGTGCAATTCTGAAATTTTTTGCTTTTTCCTGCTCCTCTTAGCATGATAAAGAAGATTCAAAGAGAGTGAGATGCCAGCTCCTTTCATTCAGTCAGTAGCTTCAAACATTTCTGGTATATGAATAACATGATGTTTTTCAATGGCAAAAATCAATGAATATTGTAAATGCACAAACAGTAATTTCTCTGCATTGCAAGGTGCAATTCTGAAATTTTTTGCTTTTTCCTGCTCCTCTTAGCATGATAAAGAAGATTCAAAGAGAGTGAGATGCCAGCTACTTTCATTCAGTCAGTAGCTTCAATCATTTCTGGACGTTTTTCAATGGTAAAAATCAATGAATATTGTAAATGCACAAACAGTAATTTCTCCACATTGCAAGGTGCAATTCTGAAATTTTTTGCTTTTTCCTGCTCCTCTTAGCATGATAAAGAAGATTCAAAGAGAGTGAGATGCCAGCTCCTTTCATTCAGTCAGTAGCTTCAAACATTTCTGGTATATGAATAACATGATGTTTTTCAATGGCAAAAATCAATGAATATTGTAAATGCACAAACAGTAATTTCTCCGCATTGCAAAGTGCAATTCTGAAATTTTTTGCTTTTTCCTGCTCCTCTTAGCATGATAAAGAAGATTCAAAGAGAGTGAGATGCCAGCTCCTTTCATTCAGTCAGTAGCTTCAAACATTTCTGGTATATGAATAACATGATGTTTTTCAATGGCAAAAATCAATGAATATTGTAAATGCACAAACAGTAATTTCTCCGCATTGCAAGGTGCAATTCTGAAATTTTTTGCTTTTTCCTGCTCCTCTTAGCATGATAAAGAATATTCAAAGAGAGTGAGATGCCAGCTCCTTTCATTCAGTCAGTAGCTTCAATCATTTCTGGATGTTTTTCAATGGCAAAAATCAATGAATATTGTAAATGCACAAACTGTAATTTCTCCGCATTGCAAGGTGCAATTCTGAAATTTTTGGCTTTTTCCTGCTCCTCTTAGCATGATAAAGAAGATTCAAAGAGAGTGAGATGCCAGCTCCTTTCATTCAGTCAGTAGCTTCAATCATTTCTGGACGTTTTTCAATGGCAAAAATCAATGAATATTGTAAATGCACAAACAGTAATTTCTCCGCATTGCAAGGTGCAATTCTGAAATTTTTTGCTTTTTCCTGCTCCTCTTAGCATGATAAAGAAGATTCAAAGAGAGTGAGATGCCAGCTCCTTTCATTCAGTCAGTACCTTCAATCATTTCTGGATGTTTTTCAATGGCAAAAATCAATGAATATTGTAAATGCACAAACAGTAATTTCTCCGCATTGCAAGGTGCAATTCTGAAATTTTTTGCTTTTTCCCGCTCCTCTTAGCATGATAAAGAAGATTCAAAGAGAGTGAGGTGCCAGCTCCTTTCATTCAGTCAGTAGCTTCAAACATTTCTGGTATATGAATAACATGTTTTTCAATGGCAAAAATCATTGAATATTGTAAATGCACAAACAGTAATTTCTCCGCATTGCAAGGTGAAATTCTGAAATTTTTTGATTTTTCCTGCTCCTCTTAGCATGATAAAGAAGATTCAAAGAGAGTGAGATGCCTGCTCCTTTCATTCAGTCAGTAGCTTCAATCATTTCTGGACGTTTTTCAATGGCAAAAATCAATGAATATTGTAAATGCACAAACAGTAATTTCTCCGCATTGCAAGGTGCAATTCTGAAATTTTTTGCTTTTTCCTGCTCCTCTTAGCATGATAAAGAAGATTCAAAGAGAGTGAGATGCCAGCTCCTTTCATTCAGTCAGTAGCTTCAATCATTTCTGGACGTTTTTCAATGGCAAAAATCAATGAATATTGTAAATGCACAAACAGTAATTTCTCCGCATTGCAAGGTGCAATTCTGAAATTTTTTGCTTTTTCCTGCTCCTCTTAGCATGATAAAGAAGATTCAAAGAGAGTGAGATGCCAGCTCCTTTCATTCAGTCAGTAGCTTCAAACATTTCTGGTATATGAATAACATGATGTTTTTCAATGGCAAAAATCAATGAATATTGTAAATGCACAAACAGTAATTTCTCCGCATTGCAAGGTGCAAGTCTGAAATTTTTTGCTTTTTCCTGCTCCTCTTAGCATGATAAAGAAGATTCAAAGAGAGTGAGATGCCAGCTACTTTCATTCAGTCAGTAGCTTCAATCATTTCTGGACGTTTTTCAATGGTAAAAATCAATGAATATTGTAAATGCACAAACAGTAATTTCTCCACATTGCAAGGTGCAATTCTGAAATTTTTTGCTTTTTCCTGCTCCTCTTAGCATGATAAAGAAGATTCAAAGAGAGTGATATGCCAGCTCCTTTCATTCAGTCAGTAGCTTCAATCATTTCTGGACGTTTTTCAATGGCAAAAATCAATGAATATTGTAAATGCACAAACAGTAATTTCTCCGCATTGCAAGGTGCAATTCTGAAATTTTTTGCTTTTTCCTGCTCCTCTTAGCATGATAAAGAAGATTCAAAGAGAGTGAGATGTCAGCTCCTTTCATTCAGTCAGTAGCTTCAATCATTTCTGGACGTTTTTCAATGGCAAAAATCAATGAATATTGTAAATGCACAAACAGTAATTTCTCCGCATTGCAAGGTGCAATTCTGAAATTTTTTGCTTTTTCCTGCTCCTCTTAGCATGATAAAGAAGATTCAAAGAGAGTGAGATGTCAGCTCCTTTCATTCAGTCAGTAGCTTCAAACATTTCTGGTATATGAATAACATGATGTTTTTCAATGGCAAAAATCAATGAATTTTGTAAATGCACAAACAGTAATTTCTCCGCATTGCAAGGTGCAATTCTGAAATTTTTTGCTTTTTCCTGCTCCTCTTAGCATGATAAAGAAGATTCAAAGAGAGTGAGATGCCAGCTCCTTTCATTCAGTCAGTAGCTTCAATCATTTCTGGTATATGAATAACATGATGTTTTTCAATGGCAAAAATCAATGAATATTGTAAATGCACAAACAGTAATTTCTCCGCATTGCAAGGTGCAATTCTGAAATTTTTTGCTTTTTCCTGCTCCTCTTAGCATGATAAAGAAGATTCAAAGAGAGTGAGATGCCAGCTCCTTTCATTCAGTCAGTAGCTTCAATCATTTCTGGACGTTTTTCAATGGCAAAAATCAATGAATATTGTAAATGCACAAACAGTAATTTCTCCGCATTGCAAGGTGCAATTCTGAAATTTTTTGCTTTTTCCTGCTCCTCTTAGCATGATAAAGAAGATTCAAAGAGAGTGAGATGCCAGCTCCTTTCATTCAGTCAGTAGCTTCAATCATTTCTGGACGTTTTTCAATGGCAAAAATCAATGAATATTGTAAATGCACAAACAGTAATTTCTCCGCATTGCAAGGTGCAATTCTGAAATTTTTTGCTTTTTCCTGCTCCTCTTAGCATGATAAAGAAGATTCAAAGAGAGTGAGATGCCAGCTCCTTTCATTCAGTCAGTAGCTTCAAACATTTCTGGTATATGAATAACATGATGTTTTTCAATGGCAAAAATCAATGAATATTGTAAATGCACAAACAGTAATTTCTCCGCATTGCAAGGTGCAAGTCTGAAATTTTTTGCTTTTTCCTGCTCCTCTTAGCATGATAAAGAAGATTCAAAGAGAGTGAGATGCCAGCTACTTTCATTCAGTCAGTAGCTTCAATCATTTCTGGACGTTTTTCAATGGTAAAAATCAATGAATATTGTAAATGCACAAACAGTAATTTCTCCACATTGCAAGGTGCAATTCTGAAATTTTTTGCTTTTTCCTGCTCCTCTTAGCATGATAAAGAAGATTCAAAGAGAGTGATATGCCAGCTCCTTTCATTCAGTCAGTAGCTTCAATCATTTCTGGACGTTTTTCAATGGCAAAAATCAATGAATATTGTAAATGCACAAACAGTAATTTCTCCGCATTGCAAGGTGCAATTCTGAAATTTTTTGCTTTTTCCTGCTCCTCTTAGCATGATAAAGAAGATTCAAAGAGAGTGAGATGTCAGCTCCTTTCATTCAGTCAGTAGCTTCAATCATTTCTGGACGTTTTTCAATGGCAAAAATCAATGAATATTGTAAATGCACAAACAGTAATTTCTCCGCATTGCAAGGTGCAATTCTGAAATTTTTTGCTTTTTCCTGCTCCTCTTAGCATGATAAAGAAGATTCAAAGAGAGTGAGATGTCAGCTCCTTTCATTCAGTCAGTAGCTTCAAACATTTCTGGTATATGAATAACATGATGTTTTTCAATGGCAAAAATCAATGAATTTTGTAAATGCACAAACAGTAATTTCTCCGCATTGCAAGGTGCAATTCTGAAATTTTTTGCTTTTTCCTGCTCCTCTTAGCATGATAAAGAAGATTCAAAGAGAGTGAGATGCCAGCTCCTTTCATTCAGTCAGTAGCTTCAATCATTTCTGGTATATGAATAACATGATGTTTTTCAATGGCAAAAATCAATGAATATTGTAAATGCACAAACAGTAATTTCTCCGCATTGCAAGGTGCAATTCTGAAATTTTTTGCTTTTTCCTGCTCCTCTTAGCATGATAAAGAAGATTCAAAGAGAGTGAGATGCCAGCTCCTTTCATTCAGTCAGTAGCTTCAATCATTTCTGGACGTTTTTCAATGGCAAAAATCAATGAATATTGTAAATGCACAAACAGTAATTTCTCCGCATTGCAAGGTGCAATTCTGAAATTTTTTGCTTTTTCCTGCTCCTCTTAGCATGATAAACAAGATTCAAAGAGAGTGAGATGCCAGCTCCTTTCATTCAGTCAGTAGCTTCAATCATTTCTGGACGTTTTTCAATGGCAAAAATCAATGAATATTGTAAATGCACAAACAGTAATTTCTCCGCATTGCAAGGTGCAATTCTGAAATTTTTTGCTTTTTCCTGCTCCTCTTAGCATGATAAAGAAGATTCAAAGAGAGTGAGATGCCAGCTCCTTTCATTCAGTCAGTAGCTTCAAACATTTCTGGTATATGAATAACATGATGTTTTTCAATGGCAAAAATCAATGAATATTGTAAATGCACAAACAGTAATTTCTCCGCATTGCAAGGTGCAAGTCTGAAATTTTTTGCTTTTTCCTGCTCCTCTTAGCATGATAAAGAAGATTCAAAGAGAGTGAGATGCCAGCTACTTTCATTCAGTCAGTAGCTTCAATCATTTCTGGACGTTTTTCAATGGTAAAAATCAATGAATATTGTAAATGCACAAACAGTAATTTCTCCACATTGCAAGGTGCAATTCTGAAATTTTTTGCTTTTTCCTGCTCCTCTTAGCATGATAAAGAAGATTCAAAGAGAGCGAGATGCCAGCTCCTTTCATTCAGTCAGTAGCTTCAAACATTTCTGGTATATGAATAACATGATGTTTTTCAATGGCAAAAATCAATGAATATTGTAAATGCACAAACAGTAATTTCTCTGCATTGCAAGGTGCAATTCTGAAATTTTTTGCTTTTTCCTGCTCCTCTTAGCATGATAAAGAAGATTCAAAGAGAGTGAGATGCCAGCTACTTTCATTCAGTCAGTAGCTTCAATCATTTCTGGACGTTTTTCAATGGTAAAAATCAATGAATATTGTAAATGCACAAACAGTAATTTCTCCACATTGCAAGGTGCAATTCTGAAATTTTTTGCTTTTTCCTGCTCCTCTTAGCATGATAAAGAAGATTCAAAGAGAGTGAGATGCCAGCTCCTTTCATTCAGTCAGTAGCTTCAAACATTTCTGGTATATGAATAACATGATGTTTTTCAATGGCAAAAATCAATGAATATTGTAAATGCACAAACAGTAATTGCTCCGCATTGCAAGGTGCAATTCTGAAATTTTTTGCTTTTTCCTGCTCCTCTTAGCATGATAAAGAAGATTCAAAGAGAGTGAGATGCCAGCTCCTTTCATTCAGTCAGTAGCTTCAAACATTTCTGGTATATGAATAACATGATGTTTTTCAATGGCAAAAATCAATGAATATTGTAAATGCACAAACAGTAATTTCTCCGCATTGCAATGTGCAATTCTGAAATTTTTTGCTTTTTCCTGCTCCTCTTAGCATGATAAAGAATATTCAAAGAGAGTGAGATGCCAGCTCATTTCATTCAGGCAGTAGCTTCAATCATTTCTGGATGTTTTTCAATGGCAAAAATCAATGAATATTGTAAATGCACAAACTGTAATTTCTCCGCATTGCAAGGTGCAATTCTGAAATTTTTGGCTTTTTCCTGCTCCTCTTAGCATGATAAAGAAGATTCAAAGAGAGTGAGATGCCAGCTCCTTTCATTCAGTCAGTAGCTTCAATCATTTCTGGACGTTTTTCAATGGCAAAAATCAATGAATATTGTAAATGCACAAACAGTAATTTCTCCGCATTGCAAGGTGCAATTCTGAAATTTTTTGCTTTTTCCTGCTCCTCTTAGCATGATAAAGAAGATTCAAAGAGAGTGAGATGCCAGCTCCTTTCATTCAGTCAGTACCTTCAATCATTTCTGGATGTTTTTCAATGGCAAAAATCAATGAATATTGTAAATGCACAAACAGTAATTTCTCCGCATTGCAAGGTGCAATTCTGAAATTTTTTGCTTTTTCCCGCTCCTCTTAGCATGATAAAGAAGATTCAAAGAGAGTGAGGTGCCAGCTCCTTTCATTCAGTCAGTAGCTTCAAACATTTCTGGTATATGAATAACATGTTTTTCAATGGCAAAAATCATTGAATATTGTAAATGCACAAACAGTAATTTCTCCGCATTGCAAGGTGCAATTCTGAAATTTTTTGATTTTTCCTGCTCCTCTTAGCATGATAAAGAAGATTCAAAGAGAGTGAGATGCCAGCTCCTTTCATTCAGTCAGTAGCTTCAATCATTTCTGGACGTTTTTCAATGGCAAAAATCAATGAATATTGTAAATGCACAAACAGTAATTTCTCCGCATTGCAAGGTGCAATTCTGAAATTTTTTGCTTTTTCCTGCTCCTCTTAGCATGATAAAGAAGATTCAAAGAGAGTGAGATGCCAGCTCCTTTCATTCAGTCAGTAGCTTCAATCATTTCTGGACGTTTTTCAATGGCAAAAATCAATGAATATTGTAAATGCACAAACAGTAATTTCTCCGCATTGCAAGGTGCAATTCTGAAATTTTTTGCTTTTTCCTGCTCCTCTTAGCATGATAAAGAAGATTCAAAGAGAGTGAGATGCCAGCTCCTTTCATTCAGTCAGTAGCTTCAAACATTTCTGGTATATGAATAACATGATGTTTTTCAATGGCAAAAATCAATGAATATTGTAAATGCACAAACAGTAATTTCTCCGCATTGCAAGGTGCAAGTCTGAAATTTTTTGCTTTTTCCTGCTCCTCTTAGCATGATAAAGAAGATTCAAAGAGAGTGAGATGCCAGCTACTTTCATTCAGTCAGTAGCTTCAATCATTTCTGGACGTTTTTCAATGGTAAAAATCAATGAATATTGTAAATGCACAAACAGTAATTTCTCCACATTGCAAGGTGCAATTCTGAAATTTTTTGCTTTTTCCTGCTCCTCTTAGCATGATAAAGAAGATTCAAAGAGAGTGAGATGCCAGCTCCTTTCATTCAGTCAGTAGCTTCAAACATTTCTGGTATATGAATAACATGATGTTTTTCAATGGCAAAAATCAATGAATATTGTAAATGCACAAACAGTAATTTCTCCGCATTGCAAGGTGCAATTCTGAAATTTTTTGCTTTTTCCTGCTCCTCTTAGCATGATAAAGAAGATTCAAAGAGAGTGAGATGCCAGCTCCTTTCATTCAGTCAGTAGCTTCAAACATTTCTGGTATATGAATAACATGATGTTTTTCAATGGCAAAAATCAATGAATATTGTAAATGCACAAAGAGTAATTTCTCCGCATTGCAAGGTGCAATTCTGAAATTTTTTGCTTTTTCCTGCTCCTCTTAGCATGATAAAGAAGATTCAAAGAGAGTGAGATGCCAGCTCCTTTCATTCAGTCAGTAGCTTCAATCATTTCTGGACGTTTTTCAATGGCAAAAATCAATGAATATTGTAAATGCACAAACAGTAATTTCTCCGCATTGCAAGGTGCAATTCTGAATTTTTTTGCTTTTTCCTGCTCCTCTTAGCATGATAAAGAAGATTCAAAGAGAGTGAGATGCCAGCTCCTTTCATTCAGTCAGTAGCTTCAATCATTTCTGGACGTTTTTCAATGGCAAAAATCAATGAATATTGTAAATGCACAAACAGTAATTTCTCCGCATTGCAAGGTGCAATTCTGAAATTTTTTGCTTTTTCCTGCTCCTCTTAGCATGATAAAGAAGATTCAAAGAGAGTGAGATGCCAGCTCCTTTCATTCAGTCAGTAGCTACAAACATTTCTGGTATATGAATAACATGATGTTTTTCAATGGCAAAAATCAATGAATATTGTAAATGCACAAACAGTAATTTCTCCGCATTGCAAGGTGCAATTCTGAAATTTTTTGCTTTTTCCTGCTCCTCTTAGCATGATAAAGAAGATTCAAAGAGAGTGAGATGCCAGCTCCTTTCATTCAGTCAGTAGCTTCAATCATTTCTGGACGTTTTTCAATGGCAAAAATCAATGAATATTGTAAATGCACAAACAGTAATTTCTCCGCATTGCAAGGTGCAATTCTGAAATTTTTTGCTTTTTCCTGCTCCTCTTAGCATGATAAAGAAGATTCAAAGAGAGTGAGATGCCAGCTCCTTTCATTCAGTCAGTAGCTTCAATCATTTCTGGACGTTTTTCAATGGCAAAAATCAATGAATATTGTAAATGCACAAACAGTAATTTCTCCGCATTGCAAGGTGCAATTCTGAAATTTTTTGCTTTTTCCTGCTCCTCTTAGCATGACAAAGAAGATTCAAAGAGAGTAAGATGCCAGCTCCTTTCATTCAGTCAGTAGCTTCAATCATTTCTGGTATATGAATAACATGATGTTTTTCAATGGCAAAAATCAATGAATATTGTAAATGCACAAACAGTAATTTCTCCGCATTGCAAGGTGCAATTCTGAAATTTTTTGCTTTTTCCTGCTCCTCTTAGCATGATAAAGAAGATTCAAAGAGAGTGAGATGCCAGCTCCTTTCATTCAGTCAGTAGCTTCAATCATTTCTGGACGTTTTTCAATGGCAAAAATCAATGAATATTGTAAATGCACAAACAGTAATTTCTCCGCATTGCAAGGTGCAATTCTGAAATTTTTTGCTTTTTCCTGCTCCTCTTAGCATGATAAAGAAGATTCAAAGAGAGTGAGATGCCAGCTCCTTTCATTCAGTCAGTAGCTTCAATCATTTCTGGACGTTTTTCAATGGCAAAAATCAATGAATATTGTAAATGCACAAACAGTAATTTCTCCGCATTGCAAGGTGCAATTCTGAAATTTTTTGCTTTTTCCTGCTCCTCTTAGCATGATAAAGAAGATTCAAAGAGAGTGAGATGCCAGCTCCTTTCATTCAGTCAGTAGCTTCAAACATTTCTGGTATATGAATAACATGATGTTTTTCAATGGCAAAAATCAATGAATATTGTAAATGCACAAACAGTAATTTCTCCGCATTGCAAGGTGCAAGTCTGAAATTTTTTGCTTTTTCCTGCTCCTCTTAGCATGATAAAGAAGATTCAAAGAGAGTGAGATGCCAGCTACTTTCATTCAGTCAGTAGCTTCAATCATTTCTGGACGTTTTTCAATGGTAAAAATCAATGAATATTGTAAATGCACAAACAGTAATTTCTCCACATTGCAAGGTGCAATTCTGAAATTTTTTGCTTTTTCCTGCTCCTCTTAGCATGATAAAGAAGATTCAAAGAGAGTGATATGCCAGCTCCTTTCATTCAGTCAGTAGCTTCAATCATTTCTGGACGTTTTTCAATGGCAAAAATCAATGAATATTGTAAATGCACAAACAGTAATTTCTCCGCATTGCAAGGTGCAATTCTGAAATTTTTTGCTTTTTCCTGCTCCTCTTAGCATGATAAAGAAGATTCAAAGAGAGTGAGATGTCAGCTCCTTTCATTCAGTCAGTAGCTTCAATCATTTCTGGACGTTTTTCAATGGCAAAAATCAATGAATATTGTAAATGCACAAACAGTAATTTCTCCGCATTGCAAGGTGCAATTCTGAAATTTTTTGCTTTTTCCTGCTCCTCTTAGCATGATAAAGAAGATTCAAAGAGAGTGAGATGTCAGCTCCTTTCATTCAGTCAGTAGCTTCAAACATTTCTGGTATATGAATAACATGATGTTTTTCAATGGCAAAAATCAATGAATTTTGTAAATGCACAAACAGTAATTTCTCCGCATTGCAAGGTGCAATTCTGAAATTTTTTGCTTTTTCCTGCTCCTCTTAGCATGATAAAGAAGATTCAAAGAGAGTGAGATGCCAGCTCCTTTCATTCAGTCAGTAGCTTCAATCATTTCTGGTATATGAATAACATGATGTTTTTCAATGGCAAAAATCAATGAATATTGTAAATGCACAAACAGTAATTTCTCCGCATTGCAAGGTGCAATTCTGAAATTTTTTGCTTTTTCCTGCTCCTCTTAGCATGATAAAGAAGATTCAAAGAGAGTGAGATGCCAGCTCCTTTCATTCAGTCAGTAGCTTCAATCATTTCTGGACGTTTTTCAATGGCAAAAATCAATGAATATTGTAAATGCACAAACAGTAATTTCTCCGCATTGCAAGGTGCAATTCTGAAATTTTTTGCTTTTTCCTGCTCCTCTTAGCATGATAAAGAAGATTCAAAGAGAGTGAGATGCCAGCTCCTTTCATTCAGTCAGTAGCTTCAATCATTTCTGGACGTTTTTCAATGGCAAAAATCAATGAATATTGTAAATGCACAAACAGTAATTTCTCCGCATTGCAAGGTGCAATTCTGAAATTTTTTGCTTTTTCCTGCTCCTCTTAGCATGATAAAGAAGATTCAAAGAGAGTGAGATGCCAGCTCCTTTCATTCAGTCAGTAGCTTCAAACATTTCTGGTATATGAATAACATGATGTTTTTCAATGGCAAAAATCAATGAATATTGTAAATGCACAAACAGTAATTTCTCCGCATTGCAAGGTGCAAGTCTGAAATTTTTTGCTTTTTCCTGCTCCTCTTAGCATGATAAAGAAGATTCAAAGAGAGTGAGATGCCAGCTACTTTCATTCAGTCAGTAGCTTCAATCATTTCTGGACGTTTTTCAATGGTAAAAATCAATGAATATTGTAAATGCACAAACAGTAATTTCTCCACATTGCAAGGTGCAATTCTGAAATTTTTTGCTTTTTCCTGCTCCTCTTAGCATGATAAAGAAGATTCAAAGAGAGTGATATGCCAGCTCCTTTCATTCAGTCAGTAGCTTCAATCATTTCTGGACGTTTTTCAATGGCAAAAATCAATGAATATTGTAAATGCACAAACAGTAATTTCTCCGCATTGCAAGGTGCAATTCTGAAATTTTTTGCTTTTTCCTGCTCCTCTTAGCATGATAAAGAAGATTCAAAGAGAGTGAGATGTCAGCTCCTTTCATTCAGTCAGTAGCTTCAATCATTTCTGGACGTTTTTCAATGGCAAAAATCAATGAATATTGTAAATGCACAAACAGTAATTTCTCCGCATTGCAAGGTGCAATTCTGAAATTTTTTGCTTTTTCCTGCTCCTCTTAGCATGATAAAGAAGATTCAAAGAGAGTGAGATGTCAGCTCCTTTCATTCAGTCAGTAGCTTCAAACATTTCTGGTATATGAATAACATGATGTTTTTCAATGGCAAAAATCAATGAATTTTGTAAATGCACAAACAGTAATTTCTCCGCATTGCAAGGTGCAATTCTGAAATTTTTTGCTTTTTCCTGCTCCTCTTAGCATGATAAAGAAGATTCAAAGAGAGTGAGATGCCAGCTCCTTTCATTCAGTCAGTAGCTTCAATCATTTCTGGTATATGAATAACATGATGTTTTTCAATGGCAAAAATCAATGAATATTGTAAATGCACAAACAGTAATTTCTCCGCATTGCAAGGTGCAATTCTGAAATTTTTTGCTTTTTCCTGCTCCTCTTAGCATGATAAAGAAGATTCAAAGAGAGTGAGATGCCAGCTCCTTTCATTCAGTCAGTAGCTTCAATCATTTCTGGACGTTTTTCAATGGCAAAAATCAATGAATATTGTAAATGCACAAACAGTAATTTCTCCGCATTGCAAGGTGCAATTCTGAAATTTTTTGCTTTTTCCTGCTCCTCTTAGCATGATAAACAAGATTCAAAGAGAGTGAGATGCCAGCTCCTTTCATTCAGTCAGTAGCTTCAATCATTTCTGGACGTTTTTCAATGGCAAAAATCAATGAATATTGTAAATGCACAAACAGTAATTTCTCCGCATTGCAAGGTGCAATTCTGAAATTTTTTGCTTTTTCCTGCTCCTCTTAGCATGATAAAGAAGATTCAAAGAGAGTGAGATGCCAGCTCCTTTCATTCAGTCAGTAGCTTCAAACATTTCTGGTATATGAATAACATGATGTTTTTCAATGGCAAAAATCAATGAATATTGTAAATGCACAAACAGTAATTTCTCCGCATTGCAAGGTGCAAGTCTGAAATTTTTTGCTTTTTCCTGCTCCTCTTAGCATGATAAAGAAGATTCAAAGAGAGTGAGATGCCAGCTACTTTCATTCAGTCAGTAGCTTCAATCATTTCTGGACGTTTTTCAATGGTAAAAATCAATGAATATTGTAAATGCACAAACAGTAATTTCTCCACATTGCAAGGTGCAATTCTGAAATTTTTTGCTTTTTCCTGCTCCTCTTAGCATGATAAAGAAGATTCAAAGAGAGTGAGATGCCAGCTCCTTTCATTCAGTCAGTAGCTTCAAACATTTCTGGTATATGAATAACATGATGTTTTTCAATGGCAAAAATCAATGAATATTGTAAATGCACAAACAGTAATTTCTCTGCATTGCAAGGTGCAATTCTGAAATTTTTTGCTTTTTCCTGCTCCTCTTAGCATGATAAAGAAGATTCAAAGAGAGTGAGATGCCAGCTACTTTCATTCAGTCAGTAGCTTCAATCATTTCTGGACGTTTTTCAATGGTAAAAATCAATGAATATTGTAAATGCACAAACAGTAATTTCTCCACATTGCAAGGTGCAATTCTGAAATTTTTTGCTTTTTCCTGCTCCTCTTAGCATGATAAAGAAGATTCAAAGAGAGTGAGATGCCAGCTCCTTTCATTCAGTCAGTAGCTTCAAACATTTCTGGTATATGAATAACATGATGTTTTTCAATGGCAAAAATCAATGAATATTGTAAATGCACAAACAGTAATTGCTCCGCATTGCAAGGTGCAATTCTGAAATTTTTTGCTTTTTCCTGCTCCTCTTAGCATGATAAAGAAGATTCAAAGAGAGTGAGATGCCAGCTCCTTTCATTCAGTCAGTAGCTTCAAACATTTCTGGTATATGAATAACATGATGTTTTTCAATGGCAAAAATCAATGAATATTGTAAATGCACAAACAGTAATTTCTCCGCATTGCAATGTGCAATTCTGAAATTTTTTGCTTTTTCCTGCTCCTCTTAGCATGATAAAGAATATTCAAAGAGAGTGAGATGCCAGCTCATTTCATTCAGTCAGTAGCTTCAATCATTTCTGGATGTTTTTCAATGGCAAAAATCAATGAATATTGTAAATGCACAAACTGTAATTTCTCCGCATTGCAAGGTGCAATTCTGAAATTTTTGGCTTTTTCCTGCTCCTCTTAGCATGATAAAGAAGATTCAAAGAGAGTGAGATGCCAGCTCCTTTCATTCAGTCAGTAGCTTCAATCATTTCTGGACGTTTTTCAATGGCAAAAATCAATGAATATTGTAAATGCACAAACAGTAATTTCTCCGCATTGCAAGGTGCAATTCTGAAATTTTTTGCTTTTTCCTGCTCCTCTTAGCATGATAAAGAAGATTCAAAGAGAGTGAGATGCCAGCTCCTTTCATTCAGTCAGTACCTTCAATCATTTCTGGATGTTTTTCAATGGCAAAAATCAATGAATATTGTAAATGCACAAACAGTAATTTCTCCGCATTGCAAGGTGCAATTCTGAAATTTTTTGCTTTTTCCCGCTCCTCTTAGCATGATAAAGAAGATTCAAAGAGAGTGAGGTGCCAGCTCCTTTCATTCAGTCAGTAGCTTCAAACATTTCTGGTATATGAATAACATGTTTTTCAATGGCAAAAATCATTGAATATTGTAAATGCACAAACAGTAATTTCTCCGCATTGCAAGGTGCAATTCTGAAATTTTTTGATTTTTCCTGCTCCTCTTAGCATGATAAAGAAGATTCAAAGAGAGTGAGATGCCAGCTCCTTTCATTCAGTCAGTAGCTTCAATCATTTCTGGACGTTTTTCAATGGCAAAAATCAATGAATATTGTAAATGCACAAACAGTAATTTCTCCGCATTGCAAGGTGCAATTCTGAAATTTTTTGCTTTTTCCTGCTCCTCTTAGCATGATAAAGAAGATTCAAAGAGAGTGAGATGCCAGCTCCTTTCATTCAGTCAGTAGCTTCAATCATTTCTGGACGTTTTTCAATGGCAAAAATCAATGAATATTGTAAATGCACAAACAGTAATTTCTCCGCATTGCAAGGTGCAATTCTGAAATTTTTTGCTTTTTCCTGCTCCTCTTAGCATGATAAAGAAGATTCAAAGAGAGTGAGATGCCAGCTCCTTTCATTCAGTCAGTAGCTTCAAACATTTCTGGTATATGAATAACATGATGTTTTTCAATGGCAAAAATCAATGAATATTGTAAATGCACAAACAGTAATTTCTCCGCATTGCAAGGTGCAAGTCTGAAATTTTTTGCTTTTTCCTGCTCCTCTTAGCATGATAAAGAAGATTCAAAGAGAGTGAGATGCCAGCTACTTTCATTCAGTCAGTAGCTTCAATCATTTCTGGACGTTTTTCAATGGTAAAAATCAATGAATATTGTAAATGCACAAACAGTAATTTCTCCACATTGCAAGGTGCAATTCTGAAATTTTTTGCTTTTTCCTGCTCCTCTTAGCATGATAAAGAAGATTCAAAGAGAGTGAGATGCCAGCTCCTTTCATTCAGTCAGTAGCTTCAAACATTTCTGGTATATGAATAACATGATGTTTTTCAATGGCAAAAATCAATGAATATTGTAAATGCACAAACAGTAATTTCTCCGCATTGCAAGGTGCAATTCTGAAATTTTTTGCTTTTTCCTGCTCCTCTTAGCATGATAAAGAAGATTCAAAGAGAGTGAGATGCCAGCTCCTTTCATTCAGTCAGTAGCTTCAAACATTTCTGGTATATGAATAACATGATGTTTTTCAATGGCAAAAATCAATGAATATTGTAAATGCACAAAGAGTAATTTCTCCGCATTGCAAGGTGCAATTCTGAAATTTTTTGCTTTTTCCTGCTCCTCTTAGCATGATAAAGAAGATTCAAAGAGAGTGAGATGCCAGCTCCTTTCATTCAGTCAGTAGCTTCAATCATTTCTGGACGTTTTTCAATGGCAAAAATCAATGAATATTGTAAATGCACAAACAGTAATTTCTCCGCATTGCAAGGTGCAATTCTGAAATTTTTTGCTTTTTCCTGCTCCTCTTAGCATGATAAAGAAGATTCAAAGAGAGTGAGATGCCAGCTCCTTTCATTCAGTCAGTAGCTTCAATCATTTCTGGACGTTTTTCAATGGCAAAAATCAATGAATATTGTAAATGCACAAACAGTAATTTCTCCGCATTGCAAGGTGCAATTCTGAAATTTTTTGCTTTTTCCTGCTCCTCTTAGCATGACAAAGAAGATTCAAAGAGAGTAAGATGCCAGCTCCTTTCATTCAGTCAGTAGCTTCAATCATTTCTGGTATATGAATAACATGATGTTTTTCAATGGCAAAAATCAATGAATATTGTAAATGCACAAACAGTAATTTCTCCGCATTGCAAGGTGCAATTCTGAAATTTTTTGCTTTTTCCTGCTCCTCTTAGCATGATAAAGAAGATTCAAAGAGAGTGAGATGCCAGCTCCTTTCATTCAGTCAGTAGCTTCAATCATTTCTGGACGTTTTTCAATGGCAAAAATCAATGAATATTGTAAATGCACAAACAGTAATTTCTCCGCATTGCAAGGTGCAATTCTGAAATTTTTTGCTTTTTCCTGCTCCTCTTAGCATGATAAAGAAGATTCAAAGAGAGTGAGATGCCAGCTCCTTTCATTCAGTCAGTAGCTTCAATCATTTCTGGACGTTTTTCAATGGCAAAAATCAATGAATATTGTAAATGCACAAACAGTAATTTCTCCGCATTGCAAGGTGCAATTCTGAAATTTTTTGCTTTTTCCTGCTCCTCTTAGCATGATAAAGAAGATTCAAAGAGAGTGAGATGCCAGGTCCATTCATTCAGTCAGTAGCTTCAAACATTTCTGGTATATGAATAATATGATGTTTTTCAATGGCAAAAATCAATGAATATTGTAAAAGCACAAACAGTAATTTCTCCGCATTGCAAGGTGCAATTCTGAAATTTTTTGCTTTTTCCTGCTCCTCTTAGCATGATAAAGAAGATTCAAAGAGAGTGAGATGCCAGCTCCTTTCATTCAGTCAGTAGCTTCAATCATTTCTGGACGTTTTTCAATGGCAAAAATCAATGAATATTGTAAATGCACAAACAGTAATTTCTCCGCATTGCAAGGTGCAATTCTGAAATTTTTTGCTTTTTCCTGCTCCTCTTAGCATGATAAAGAAGATTCAAAGAGAGTGAGATGCCAGCTCCTTTCATTCAGTCAGTAGCTTCAATCATTTCTGGTATATGAATAACATGATGTTTTTCAATGGCAAAAATCAATGAATATTGTAAATGCACAAACAGTAATTTCTCCGCATTGCAATTTGCAATTCTGAAATTTTTTGCTTTTTCCTGCTCCTCTTAGCATGATAAAGAAGATTCAAAGAGAGTGAGATGCCAGCTCCTTTCATTCAGTCAGTAGCTTCAATCATTTCTGGACGTTTTTCAATGGCAAAAATCAATGAATATTGTAAATGCACAAACAGTAATTTCTCCGCATTGCAAGGTGCAATTCTGAAATTTTTTGCTTTTTCCTGCTCCTCTTAGCATGATAAAGAAGATTCAAAGAGAGTGAGATGCCAGCTCCTTTCATTCAGTCAGTAGCTTCAATCATTTCTGGACGTTTTTCAATGGCAAAAATCAATGAATATTGTAAATGCACAAACAGTAATTTCTCCGCATTGCAAGGTGCAATTCTGAAATTTTTTGCTTTTTCCTGCTCCTCTTAGCATGACAAAGAAGATTCAAAGAGAGTAAGATGCCAGCTCCTTTCATTCAGTCAGTAGCTTCAATCATTTCTGGTATATGAATAACATGATGTTTTTCAATGGCAAAAATCAATGAATATTGTAAATGCACAAACAGTAATTTCTCCACATTGCAAGGTGCAATTCTGAAATTTTTTGCTTTTTCCTGCTCCTCTTAGCATGATAAAGAAGATTCAAAGAGAGTGAGATGCCAGCTCCTTTCATTCAGTCAGTAGCTTCAATCATTTCTGGACGTTTTTCAATGGCAAAAATCAATGAATATTGTAAATGCACAAACAGTAATTTCTCCGCATTGCAAGGTGCAATTCTGAAATTTTTTGCTTTTTCCTGCTCCTCTTAGCATGATAAAGAAGATTCAAAGAGAGTGAGATGCCAGCTCCTTTCATTCAGTCAGTAGCTTCAATCATTTCTGGACGTTTTTCAATGGCAAAAATCAATGAATATTGTAAATGCACAAACAGTAATTTCTCCGCATTGCAAGGTGCAATTCTGAAATTTTTTGCTTTTTCCTGCTCCTCTTAGCATGATAAAGAAGATTCAAAGAGAGTGAGATGCCAGGTCCTTTCATTCAGTCAGTAGCTTCAAACATTTCTGGTATATGAATAATATGATGTTTTTCAATGGCAAAAATCAATGAATATTGTAAAAGCACAAACAGTAATTTCTCCGCATTGCAAGGTGCAATTCTGAAATTTTTTGCTTTTTCCTGCTCCTCTTAGCATGATAAAGAAGATTCAAAGAGAGTGAGATGCCAGCTCCTTTCATTCAGTCAGTAGCTTCAATCATTTCTGGACGTTTTTCAATGGCAAAAATCAATGAATATTGTAAATGCACAAACAGTAATTTCTCCGCATTGCAAGGTGCAATTCTGAAATTTTTTGCTTTTTCCTGCTCCTCTTAGCATGATAAAGAAGATTCAAAGAGAGTGAGATGCCAGCTCCTTTCATTCAGTCAGTAGCTTCAATCATTTCTGGTATATGAATAACATGATGTTTTTCAATGGCAAAAATCAATGAATATTGTAAATGCACAAACAGTAATTTCTCCGCATTGCAAGTTGCAATTCTGAAATTTTTTGCTTTTTCCTGCTCCTCTTAGCATGATAAAGAAGACTCAAAGAGAGTGAGATGCCAGCTCCTTTCATTCAGTCAGTAGCTTCAATCATTTCTGGACGTTTTTCAATGGCAAAAATCAATGAATATTGTAAATGCACAAACAGTAATTTCTCCGCATTGCAAGGTGCAATTCTGAAATTTTTTGCTTTTTCCTGCTCCTCTTAGCATGATAAAGAAGATTCAAAGAGAGTGAGATGCCAGCTCCTTTCATTCAGTCAGTAGCTTCAATCATTTCTGGACGTTTTTCAATGGCAAAAATCAATGAATATTGTAAATGCACAAACAGTAATTTCTCCGCATTGCAAGGTGCAATTCTGAAATTTTTTGCTTTTTCCTGCTCCTCTTAGCATGATAAAGAAGATTCAAAGAGAGTGAGATGCCAGCTCCTTTCATTCAGTCAGTAGCTTCAAACATTTCTGGTATATGAATAACATGATGTTTTTCAATGGCAAAAATCAATGAATATTGTAAATGCACAAACAGTAATTTCTCCGCATTGCAAGGTGCAATTCTGAAATTTTTTGCTTTTTCCTGCTCCTCTTAGCATGATAAAGAAGATTCAAAGAGAGTGAGATGCCAGCTGCTTTCATTCAGTCAGTAGCTTCAATCATTTCTGGTATATGAATAACATGATGTTTTTCAATGGCAAAAATCAATGAATATTGTAAATGCACAAACAGTAATTTCTCCACATTGTAAGGTGCAATTCTGAAATTTTTTGCTTTTTCCTGCTCCTCTTAGCATGATAAAGAAGATTCAAAGAGAGTGAGATGCCAGCTCCTTTCATTCAGTCAGTAGCTTCAATCATTTCTGGACGTTTTTCAATGGCAAAAATCAATGAATATTGTAAATGCACAAACAGTAATTTCTCCGCATTGCAAGGTGCAATTCTGAAATTTTTTGCTTTTTCCTGCTCCTCTTAGCATGATAAAGAAGATTCAAAGAGAGTGAGATGCCAGCTCCTTTCATTCAGTCAGTAGCTACAAACATTTCTGGTATATGAATAACATGATGTTTTTCAATGGCAAAAATCAATGAATATTGTAAATGCACAAACAGTAATTTCTCCGCATTGCAAGGTGCAATTCTGAAATTTTTTGCTTTTTCCTGCTCCTCTTAGCATGATAAAGAAGATTCAAAGAGAGTGAGATGCCAGCTCCTTTCATTCAGTCAGTAGCTTCAATCATTTCTGGACGTTTTTCAATGGCAAAAATCAATGAATATTGTAAATGCACAAACAGTAATTTCTCCGCATTGCAAGGTGCAATTCTGAATTTTTTTGCTTTTTCCTGCTCCTCTTAGCATGACAAAGAAGATTCAAAGAGAGTAAGATGCCAGCTCCTTTCATTCAGTCAGTAGCTTCAATCATTTCTGGTATATGAATAACATGATGTTTTTCAATGGCAAAAATCAATGAATATTGTAAATGCACAAACAGTAATTTCTCCGCATTGCAAGGTGCAATTCTGAAATTTTTTGCTTTTTCCTGCTCCTCTTAGCATGATAAAGAAGATTCAAAGAGAGTGAGATGCCAGCTCCTTTCATTCAGTCAGTAGCTTCAATCATTTCTGGACGTTTTTCAATGGCAAAAATCAATGAATATTGTAAATGCACAAACAGTAATTTCTCCGCATTGCAAGGTGCAATTCTGAAATTTTTTGCTTTTTCCTGCTCCTCTTAGCATGATAAAGAAGATTCAAAGAGAGTGAGATGCCAGCTCCTTTCATTCAGTCAGTAGCTTCAATCATTTCTGGACGTTTTTCAATGGCAAAAATCAATGAATATTGTAAATGCACAAACAGTAATTTCTCCGCATTGCAAGGTGCAATTCTGAAATTTTTTGCTTTTTCCTGCTCCTCTTAGCATGATAAAGAAGATTCAAAGAGAGTGAGATGCCAGGTCCTTTCATTCAGTCAGTAGCTTCAAACATTTCTGGTATATGAATAATATGATGTTTTTCAATGGCAAAAATCAATGAATATTGTAAAAGCACAAACAGTAATTTCTCCGCATTGCAAGGTGCAATTCTGAAATTTTTTGCTTTTTCCTGCTCCTCTTAGCATGATAAAGAAGATTCAAAGAGAGTGAGATGCCAGCTCCTTTCATTCAGTCAGTAGCTTCAATCATTTCTGGACGTTTTTCAATGGCAAAAATCAATGAATATTGTAAATGCACAAACAGTAATTTCTCCGCATTGCAAGGTGCAATTCTGAATTTTTTTGCTTTTTCCTGCTCCTCTTAGCATGACAAAGAAGATTCAAAGAGAGTAAGATGCCAGCTCCTTTCATTCAGTCAGTAGCTTCAATCATTTCTGGTATATGAATAACATGATGTTTTTCAATGGCAAAAATCAATGAATATTGTAAATGCACAAACAGTAATTTCTCCGCATTGCAAGGTGCAATTCTGAAATTTTTTGCTTTTTCCTGCTCCTCTTAGCATGATAAAGAAGATTCAAAGAGAGTGAGATGCCAGCTCCTTTCATTCAGTCAGTAGCTTCAATCATTTCTGGACGTTTTTCAATGGCAAAAATCAATGAATATTGTAAATGCACAAACAGTAATTTCTCCGCATTGCAAGGTGCAATTCTGAAATTTTTTGCTTTTTCCTGCTCCTCTTAGCATGATAAAGAAGATTCAAAGAGAGTGAGATGCCAGCTCCTTTCATTCAGTCAGTAGCTTCAATCATTTCTGGACGTTTTTCAATGGCAAAAATCAATGAATATTGTAAATGCACAAACAGTAATTTCTCCGCATTGCAAGGTGCAATTCTGAAATTTTTTGCTTTTTCCTGCTCCTCTTAGCATGATAAAGAAGATTCAAAGAGAGTGAGATGCCAGGTCCTTTCATTCAGTCAGTAGCTTCAAACATTTCTGGTATATGAATAATATGATGTTTTTCAATGGCAAAAATCAATGAATATTGTAAAAGCACAAACAGTAATTTCTCCGCATTGCAAGGTGCAATTCTGAAATTTTTTGCTTTTTCCTGCTCCTCTTAGCATGATAAAGAAGATTCAAAGAGAGTGAGATGCCAGCTCCTTTCATTCAGTCAGTAGCTACAAACATTTCTGGTATATGAATAACATGATGTTTTTCAATGGCAAAAATCAATGAATATTGTAAATGCACAAACAGTAATTTCTCCGCATTGCAAGGTGCAATTCTGAAATTTTTTGCTTTTTCCTGCTCCTCTTAGCATGATAAAGAAGATTCAAAGAGAGTGAGATGCCAGCTCCTTTCATTCAGTCAGTAGCTTCAATCATTTCTGGACGTTTTTCAATGGCAAAAATCAATGAATATTGTAAATGCACAAACAGTAATTTCTCCGCATTGCAAGGTGCAATTCTGAAATTTTTTGCTTTTTCCTGCTCCTCTTAGCATGATAAAGAAGATTCAAAGAGAGTGAGATGCCAGCTCCTTTCATTCAGTCAGTAGCTTCAATCATTTCTGGACGTTTTTCAATGGCAAAAATCAATGAATATTGTAAATGCACAAACAGTAATTTCTCCGCATTGCAAGGTGCAATTCTGAAATTTTTTGCTTTTTCCTGCTCCTCTTAGCATGACAAAGAAGATTCAAAGAGAGTAAGATGCCAGCTCCTTTCATTCAGTCAGTAGCTTCAATCATTTCTGGTATATGAATAACATGATGTTTTTCAATGGCAAAAATCAATGAATATTGTAAATGCACAAACAGTAATTTCTCCGCATTGCAAGGTGCAATTCTGAAATTTTTTGCTTTTTCCTGCTCCTCTTAGCATGATAAAGAAGATTCAAAGAGAGTGAGATGCCAGCTCCTTTCATTCAGTCAGTAGCTTCAATCATTTCTGGACGTTTTTCAATGGCAAAAATCAATGAATATTGTAAATGCACAAACAGTAATTTCTCCGCATTGCAAGGTGCAATTCTGAAATTTTTTGCTTTTTCCTGCTCCTCTTAGCATGATAAAGAAGATTCAAAGAGAGTGAGATGCCAGCTCCTTTCATTCAGTCAGTAGCTTCAATCATTTCTGGACGTTTTTCAATGGCAAAAATCAATGAATATTGTAAATGCACAAACAGTAATTTCTCCGCATTGCAAGGTGCAATTCTGAAATTTTTTGCTTTTTCCTGCTCCTCTTAGCATGATAAAGAAGATTCAAAGAGAGTGAGATGCCAGGTCCTTTCATTCAGTCAGTAGCTTCAAACATTTCTGGTATATGAATAATATGATGTTTTTCAATGGCAAAAATCAATGAATATTGTAAAAGCACAAACAGTAATTTCTCCGCATTGCAAGGTGCAATTCTGAAATTTTTTGCTTTTTCCTGCTCCTCTTAGCATGATAAAGAAGATTCAAAGAGAGTGAGATGCCAGCTCCTTTCATTCAGTCAGTAGCTTCAATCATTTCTGGACGTTTTTCAATGGCAAAAATCAATGAATATTGTAAATGCACAAACAGTAATTTCTCCGCATTGCAAGGTGCAATTCTGAAATTTTTTGCTTTTTCCTGCTCCTCTTAGCATGATAAAGAAGATTCAAAGAGAGTGAGATGCCAGCTCCTTTCATTCAGTCAGTAGCTTCAATCATTTCTGGTATATGAATAACATGATGTTTTTCAATGGCAAAAATCAATGAATATTGTAAATGCACAAACAGTAATTTCTCCGCATTGCAATTTGCAATTCTGAAATTTTTTGCTTTTTCCTGCTCCTCTTAGCATGATAAAGAAGATTCAAAGAGAGTGAGATGCCAGCTCCTTTCATTCAGTCAGTAGCTTCAATCATTTCTGGACGTTTTTCAATGGCAAAAATCAATGAATATTGTAAATGCACAAACAGTAATTTCTCCGCATTGCAAGGTGCAATTCTGAAATTTTTTGCTTTTTCCTGCTCCTCTTAGCATGATAAAGAAGATTCAAAGAGAGTGAGATGCCAGCTCCTTTCATTCAGTCAGTAGCTTCAATCATTTCTGGACGTTTTTCAATGGCAAAAATCAATGAATATTGTAAATGCACAAACAGTAATTTCTCCGCATTGCAAGGTGCAATTCTGAAATTTTTTGCTTTTTCCTGCTCCTCTTAGCATGACAAAGAAGATTCAAAGAGAGTAAGATGCCAGCTCCTTTCATTCAGTCAGTAGCTTCAATCATTTCTGGTATATGAATAACATGATGTTTTTCAATGGCAAAAATCAATGAATATTGTAAATGCACAAACAGTAATTTCTCCACATTGCAAGGTGCAATTCTGAAATTTTTTGCTTTTTCCTGCTCCTCTTAGCATGATAAAGAAGATTCAAAGAGAGTGAGATGCCAGCTCCTTTCATTCAGTCAGTAGCTTCAATCATTTCTGGACGTTTTTCAATGGCAAAAATCAATGAATATTGTAAATGCACAAACAGTAATTTCTCCGCATTGCAAGGTGCAATTCTGAAATTTTTTGCTTTTTCCTGCTCCTCTTAGCATGATAAAGAAGATTCAAAGAGAGTGAGATGCCAGCTCCTTTCATTCAGTCAGTAGCTTCAATCATTTCTGGACGTTTTTCAATGGCAAAAATCAATGAATATTGTAAATGCACAAACAGTAATTTCTCCGCATTGCAAGGTGCAATTCTGAAATTTTTTGCTTTTTCCTGCTCCTCTTAGCATGATAAAGAAGATTCAAAGAGAGTGAGATGCCAGGTCCTTTCATTCAGTCAGTAGCTTCAAACATTTCTGGTATATGAATAATATGATGTTTTTCAATGGCAAAAATCAATGAATATTGTAAAAGCACAAACAGTAATTTCTCCGCATTGCAAGGTGCAATTCTGAAATTTTTTGCTTTTTCCTGCTCCTCTTAGCATGATAAAGAAGATTCAAAGAGAGTGAGATGCCAGCTCCTTTCATTCAGTCAGTAGCTTCAATCATTTCTGGACGTTTTTCAATGGCAAAAATCAATGAATATTGTAAATGCACAAACAGTAATTTCTCCGCATTGCAAGGTGCAATTCTGAAATTTTTTGCTTTTTCCTGCTCCTCTTAGCATGATAAAGAAGATTCAAAGAGAGTGAGATGCCAGCTCCTTTCATTCAGTCAGTAGCTTCAATCATTTCTGGTATATGAATAACATGATGTTTTTCAATGGCAAAAATCAATGAATATTGTAAATGCACAAACAGTAATTTCTCCGCATTGCAAGTTGCAATTCTGAAATTTTTTGCTTTTTCCTGCTCCTCTTAGCATGATAAAGAAGACTCAAAGAGAGTGAGATGCCAGCTCCTTTCATTCAGTCAGTAGCTTCAATCATTTCTGGACGTTTTTCAATGGCAAAAATCAATGAATATTGTAAATGCACAAACAGTAATTTCTCCGCATTGCAAGGTGCAATTCTGAAATTTTTTGCTTTTTCCTGCTCCTCTTAGCATGATAAAGAAGATTCAAAGAGAGTGAGATGCCAGCTCCTTTCATTCAGTCAGTAGCTTCAATCATTTCTGGACGTTTTTCAATGGCAAAAATCAATGAATATTGTAAATGCACAAACAGTAATTTCTCCGCATTGCAAGGTGCAATTCTGAAATTTTTTGCTTTTTCCTGCTCCTCTTAGCATGATAAAGAAGATTCAAAGAGAGTGAGATGCCAGCTCCTTTCATTCAGTCAGTAGCTTCAAACATTTCTGGTATATGAATAACATGATGTTTTTCAATGGCAAAAATCAATGAATATTGTAAATGCACAAACAGTAATTTCTCCGCATTGCAAGGTGCAATTCTGAAATTTTTTGCTTTTTCCTGCTCCTCTTAGCATGATAAAGAAGATTCAAAGAGAGTGAGATGCCAGCTGCTTTCATTCAGTCAGTAGCTTCAATCATTTCTGGTATATGAATAACATGATGTTTTTCAATGGCAAAAATCAATGAATATTGTAAATGCACAAACAGTAATTTCTCCACATTGTAAGGTGCAATTCTGAAATTTTTTGCTTTTTCCTGCTCCTCTTAGCATGATAAAGAAGATTCAAAGAGAGTGAGATGCCAGCTCCTTTCATTCAGTCAGTAGCTTCAATCATTTCTGGACGTTTTTCAATGGCAAAAATCAATGAATATTGTAAATGCACAAACAGTAATTTCTCCGCATTGCAAGGTGCAATTCTGAAATTTTTTGCTTTTTCCTGCTCCTCTTAGCATGATAAAGAAGATTCAAAGAGAGTGAGATGCCAGCTCCTTTCATTCAGTCAGTAGCTACAAACATTTCTGGTATATGAATAACATGATGTTTTTCAATGGCAAAAATCAATGAATATTGTAAATGCACAAACAGTAATTTCTCCGCATTGCAAGGTGCAATTCTGAAATTTTTTGCTTTTTCCTGCTCCTCTTAGCATGATAAAGAAGATTCAAAGAGAGTGAGATGCCAGCTCCTTTCATTCAGTCAGTAGCTTCAATCATTTCTGGACGTTTTTCAATGGCAAAAATCAATGAATATTGTAAATGCACAAACAGTAATTTCTCCGCATTGCAAGGTGCAATTCTGAATTTTTTTGCTTTTTCCTGCTCCTCTTAGCATGACAAAGAAGATTCAAAGAGAGTAAGATGCCAGCTCCTTTCATTCAGTCAGTAGCTTCAATCATTTCTGGTATATGAATAACATGATGTTTTTCAATGGCAAAAATCAATGAATATTGTAAATGCACAAACAGTAATTTCTCCGCATTGCAAGGTGCAATTCTGAAATTTTTTGCTTTTTCCTGCTCCTCTTAGCATGATAAAGAAGATTCAAAGAGAGTGAGATGCCAGCTCCTTTCATTCAGTCAGTAGCTTCAATCATTTCTGGACGTTTTTCAATGGCAAAAATCAATGAATATTGTAAATGCACAAACAGTAATTTCTCCGCATTGCAAGGTGCAATTCTGAAATTTTTTGCTTTTTCCTGCTCCTCTTAGCATGATAAAGAAGATTCAAAGAGAGTGAGATGCCAGCTCCTTTCATTCAGTCAGTAGCTTCAATCATTTCTGGACGTTTTTCAATGGCAAAAATCAATGAATATTGTAAATGCACAAACAGTAATTTCTCCGCATTGCAAGGTGCAATTCTGAAATTTTTTGCTTTTTCCTGCTCCTCTTAGCATGATAAAGAAGATTCAAAGAGAGTGAGATGCCAGGTCCTTTCATTCAGTCAGTAGCTTCAAACATTTCTGGTATATGAATAATATGATGTTTTTCAATGGCAAAAATCAATGAATATTGTAAAAGCACAAACAGTAATTTCTCCGCATTGCAAGGTGCAATTCTGAAATTTTTTGCTTTTTCCTGCTCCTCTTAGCATGATAAAGAAGATTCAAAGAGAGTGAGATGCCAGCTCCTTTCATTCAGTCAGTAGCTTCAATCATTTCTGGACGTTTTTCAATGGCAAAAATCAATGAATATTGTAAATGCACAAACAGTAATTTCTCCGCATTGCAAGGTGCAATTCTGAAATTTTTTGCTTTTTCCTGCTCCTCTTAGCATGATAAAGAAGATTCAAAGAGAGTGAGATGCCAGCTCCTTTCATTCAGTCAGTAGCTTCAATCATTTCTGGTATATGAATAACATGATGTTTTTCAATGGCAAAAATCAATGAATATTGTAAATGCACAAACAGTAATTTCTCCGCATTGCAAGTTGCAATTCTGAAATTTTTTGCTTTTTCCTGCTCCTCTTAGCATGATAAAGAAGATTCAAAGAGAGTGAGATGCCAGCTCCTTTCATTCAGTCAGTAGCTTCAATCATTTCTGGACGTTTTTCAATGGCAAAAATCAATGAATATTGTAAATGCACAAACAGTAATTTCTCCGCATTGCAAGGTGCAATTCTGAAATTTTTTGCTTTTTCCTGCTCCTCTTAGCATGATAAAGAAGATTCAAAGAGAGTGAGATGCCAGCTCCTTTCATTCAGTCAGTAGCTTCAATCATTTCTGAACGTTTTTCAATGGCAAAAATCAATGAATATTGTAAATGCACAAACAGTAATTTCTCCGCATTGCAAGGTGCAATTCTGAAATTTTTTGCTTTTTCCTGCTCCTCTTAGCATGACAAAGAAGATTCAAAGAGAGTAAGATGCCAGCTCCTTTCATTCAGTCAGTAGCTTCAATCATTTCTGGTATATGAATAACATGATGTTTTTCAATGGCAAAAATCAATGAATATTGTAAATGCACAAACAGTAATTTCTCCGCATTGCAAGGTGCAATTCTGAAATTTTTTGCTTTTTCCTGCTCCTCTTAGCATGATAAAGAAGATTCAAAGAGAGTGAGATGCCAGCTCCTTTCATTCAGTCAGTAGCTTCAATCATTTCTGGACGTTTTTCAATGGCAAAAATCAATGAATATTGTAAATGCACAAACAGTAATTTCTCCGCATTGCAAGGTGCAATTCTGAAATTTTTTGCTTTTTCCTGCTCCTCTTAGCATGATAAAGAAGATTCAAAGAGAGTGAGATGCCAGCTCCTTTCATTCAGTCAGTAGCTTCAATCATTTCTGGACGTTTTTCAATGGCAAAAATCAATGAATATTGTAAATGCACAAACAGTAATTTCTCCGCATTGCAAGGTGCAATTCTGAAATTTTTTGCTTTTTCCTGCTCCTCTTAGCATGATAAAGAAGATTCAAAGAGAGTGAGATGCCAGGTCCTTTCATTCAGTCAGTAGCTTCAAACATTTCTGGTATATGAATAATATGATGTTTTTCAATGGCAAAAATCAATGAATATTGTAAAAGCACAAACAGTAATTTCTCCGCATTGCAAGGTGCAATTCTGAAATTTTTTGCTTTTTCCTGCTCCTCTTAGCATGATAAAGAAGATTCAAAGAGAGTGAGATGCCAGCTCCTTTCATTCAGTCAGTAGCTTCAATCATTTCTGGACGTTTTTCAATGGCAAAAATCAATGAATATTGTAAATGCACAAACAGTAATTTCTCCGCATTGCAAGGTGCAATTCTGAAATTTTTTGCTTTTTCCTGCTCCTCTTAGCATGATAAAGAAGATTCAAAGAGAGTGAGATGCCAGCTCCTTTCATTCAGTCAGTAGCTTCAATCATTTCTGGTATATGAATAACATGATGTTTTTCAATGGCAAAAATCAATGAATATTGTAAATGCACAAACAGTAATTTCTCCGCATTGCAAGTTGCAATTCTGAAATTTTTTGCTTTTTCCTGCTCCTCTTAGCATGATAAAGAAGACTCAAAGAGAGTGAGATGCCAGCTCCTTTCATTCAGTCAGTAGCTTCAATCATTTCTGGACTGTTTTTCAATGGCAAAAATCAATGAATATTGTAAATGCACAAACAGTAATTTCTCCGCATTGCAAGGTGCAATTCTGAAATTTTTTGCTTTTTCCTGCTCCTCTTAGCATGATAAAGAAGATTCAAAGAGAGTGAGATGCCAGCTCCTTTCATTCAGTCAGTAGCTTCAATCATTTCTGGACGTTTTTCAATGGCAAAAATCAATGAATATTGTAAATGCACAAACAGTAATTTCTCCGCATTGCAAGGTGCAATTCTGAAATTTTTTGCTTTTTCCTGCTCCTCTTAGCATGATAAAGAAGATTCAAAGAGAGTGAGATGCCAGCTCCTTTCATTCAGTCAGTAGCTTCAAACATTTCTGGTATATGAATAACATGATGTTTTTCAATGGCAAAAATCAATGAATATTGTAAATGCACAAACAGTAATTTCTCCGCATTGCAAGGTGCAATTCTGAAATTTTTTGCTTTTTCCTGCTCCTCTTAGCATGATAAAGAAGATTCAAAGAGAGTGAGA
>NW_027369210.1:0-44319 GCF_046119375.1 Phyllobates terribilis
ATTCATTGATTTTTGCCATTGAAAAACATGTTTGTACAGTATACCAGAAAGATTTTGAAGCTACTGAGCTGAATGAAAGGGAGCTGGCATCTCCAAAAAATTTCACGTGCAATGTGATCAAGAATGAACTCCACCTGTAAGCTACTGATAATGAAAGGAGCTGGCACCCTTCTTCCTTCATACTAATGAAGAGCTGCATCTCACCGCACCTTGCAATGAAAGATATATTCATTGATTTTTGCCATTGAAAAACATGTTTTCATATACCAGAAATGTTTGAAGCTACTGACTGAATGAAAGGAGCTGGCATCTCACTCTCTTTGAATCTTCTTTATCATGCTAGGATTAGCAGGAAAAAGCAAAAATTTCAGAATTGCACCTTGCAATGTGGAGATATTACTGTTTGTGCATTTACAATATTCATTGATTTTTGCCATTGAAAAACATGTTTTTCATATACCAGAAATGTTTGAAGCTACTGACTGAATGAAAGGAGCTGGCATCTCACTCTCTTTGAATCTTCTTTATCATGCTAGGATTAACAGGAAAAAGCTAAAAATTTCAGAATTGCACCGTGCAATGTGGAGATATTACTGTTTGTGCATTTACAATATTCATTGATTTTTGCCATTGAAAACATGTTTTTCATATACCAGAAATGTTTGAAGCTAATGACTGAATGAAAGGAGCTGGCATCTCACTCTCTTTGAATCTTCTTTATCATGCTAGGATTAACAGGAAAAAGCTAAAATTTCAGAATTGCACCGTGCAATGTGGAGATATTACTGTTTGTGCATTTACAATATTCATTGATTTTTGCCATTGAAAACATGTTTTTCATATACCAGAAATGTTTGAAGCTACTGACTGAATGAAAGGAGCTGGCATCTCACTCTCTTTGATCTTCTTTATCATGCTAGGATTAACAGGACAAAGCTAAAAATTTCAGAATTGCACCTTGCAATGTGGAGATATTACTGTTTGTGCATTTACAATATTCATTGATTTTTGCCATTGAAAAACATGTTTTTCATATACCAGAAATGTTTGAAGCTACTGACTGAATGAAAGGAGCTGGCATCTCACTCTCTTTGAATCTTCTTTATCATGCTAGGATTAACAGGAAAAAGCTAAAAATTTCAGAATTGCACCGTGCAATGTGGAGATATTACTGTTTGTGCATTTACAATATCATTGATTTTTGCCATTGAAAAACATGTTTTTCATATACCAGAAATGTTTGAAGCTACTGACTGAATGAAAGGAGCTGGCATCTCACTCTCTTTGAATCTTCTTTATCATGCTAGGATTAACAGGAAAAAGCAAAAAATTTCAGAATTGCACCGTGCAATGTGGAGATATTACTGTTTGTGCATTTACAATATTCATTGATTTTTGCCATTGAAAAACATGTTTTTCATATACCAGAAATGTTTGAAGCTACTGACTGAATGAAAGGAGCTGGCATCTCACTCTCTTTGAATCTTCTTTATCATGCTAGGATTAACAGGAAAAAGCTAAAAATTTCAGAATTGCACCTGCAATGTGGAGATATTACTGTTTGTGCATTTACAATATTCATTGATTTTTGCCATTGAAAAACATGTTTTTCATATACCAGAAATGTTTGAAGCTACTGACTGAATGAAAGGAGCTGGCATCTCACTCTCTTTGAATCTTCTTTATCATGCTAGGATTAACAGGAAAAAGCTAAAAATTTCAGAATTGCACCGTGCAATGTGGAGATATTACTGTTTGTGCATTTACAATATTCATTGATTTTTGCCATTGAAAAACATGTTTTTCATATACCAGAAATGTTTGAAGCTACTGACTGAATGAAAGGAGCTGGCATCTCACTCTCTTTGAATCTTCTTTATCATGCTAGGATTAACAGGAAAAAGCAAAAAATTTCAGAATTGCACCTTGCAATGTGGAGATATTACTGTTTGTGCATTTACAATATTCATTGATTTTTGCCATTGAAAAACATGTTTTTCATATACCAGAAATGTTTGAAGCTACTGACTGAATGAAAGGAGCTGGCATCTCACTCTCTTTGAATCTTCTTTATCATGCTAGGATTAACAGGAAAAAGCTAAAAATTTCAGAATTGCACCTTGCAATGTGGAGATATTACTGTTTGTGCATTTACAATATTCATTGATTTTTGCCATTGAAAAACATGTTTTTCATATACCAGAAATGTTTGAAGCTACTGACTGAATGAAAGGAGCTGGCATCTCACTCTCTTTGAATCTTCTTTATCATGCTAGGATTAGCAGGAAAAAGCAAAAAATTTCAGAATTGCACCTTGCAATGTGGAGATATTACTGTTTGTGCATTTACAATATTCATTGATTTTTGCCATTGAAAAACATGTTTTTCATATACCAGAAATGTTTGAAGCTACTGACTGAATGAAAGGAGCTGGCATCTCACTCTCTTTGAATCTTCTTTATCATGCTAGGATTAACAGGAAAAAGCTAAAAATTTCAGAATTGCACCGTGCAATGTGGAGATATTACTGTTTGTGCATTTACAATATTCATTGATTTTTGCCATTGAAAAACATGTTTTTCATATACCAGAAATGTTTGAAGCTACTGACTGAATGAAAGGAGCTGGCATCTCACTCTCTTTGAATCTTCTTTATCATGCTAGGATTAGCAGGAAAAAGCTAAAAATTTCAGAATTGCACCTTGCAATGTGGAGATATTACTGTTTGTGCATTTACAATATTCATTGATTTTTGCCATTGAAAAACATGTTTTTCATATACCAGAAATGTTTGAAGCTACTGACTGAATGAAAGGAGCTGGCATCTCACTCTCTTTGAATCTTCTTTATCATGCTAGGATTAACAGGAAAAAGCAAAAAATTTCAGAATTGCACCTTGCAATGTGGAGATATTACTGTTTGTGCATTTACAATATTCATTGATTTTTGCCATTGAAAACATGTTTTTCATATACCAGAAATGTTTGAAGCTACTGACTGAATGAAAGAGCTGGCATCTCACTCTCTTTGAATCTTCTTTATCATGCTAGGATTAACAGGAAAAGCTAAAAATTTCAGAATTGCACCTTGCAATGTGGAGATATTACTGTTTGTGCATTTACAATATTCATTGATTTTTGCCATTGAAAAACATGTTTTTCATATACCAGAAATGTTTGAAGCTACTGACTGAATGAAAGGAGCTGGCATCTCACTCTCTTTGAATCTTCTTTATCATGCTAGGATTAACAGGAAAAAGCTAAAATTTCAGAATTGCACCGTGCAATGTGGAGATATTACTGTTTGTGCATTTACAATATTCATTGATTTTTGCCATTGAAAAACATGTTTTTCATATACCAGAAATGTTTGAAGCTACTGACTGAATGAAAGGAGCTGGCATCTCACTCTCTTTGAATCTTCTTTATCATGCTAGGATTAGCAGGAAAAAGCAAAAAATTTCAGAATTGCACCTTGCAATGTGGAGATATTACTGTTTGTGCATTTACAATATTCATTGATTTTTGCCATTGAAAAACATGTTTTTCATATACCAGAAATGTTTGAAGCTACTGACTGAATGAAAGGAGCTGGCATCTCACTCTCTTTGAATCTTCTTTATCATGCTAGGATTAACAGGAAAAAGCTAAAAATTCAGAATTGCACCGTGCAATGTGGAGATATTACTGTTTGTGCATTTACAATATTCATTGATTTTTGCCATTGAAAAACATGTTTTTCATATACCAGAAATGTTTGAAGCTACTGACTGAATGAAAGGAGCTGGCATCTCACTCTCTTTGAATCTTCTTTATCATGCTAGGATTAACAGGAAAAAGCAAAAAATTTCAGAATTGCACCTTGCAATGTGGAGATATTACTGTTTGTGCATTTACAATATTCATTGATTTTTGCCATTGAAAAACATGTTTTTCATATACCAGAAATGTTTGAAGCTACTGACTGAATGAAAGGAGGCTGGCATCTCACTCTCTTTGAATCTTCTTTATCATGCTAGGATTAACAGGAAAAGCTAAAAATTTCAGAATTGCACCGTGCAATGTGGAGATATTACTGTTTGTGCATTTACAATATTCATTGATTTTTGCCATTGAAAAACATGTTTTTCATATACCAGAAATGTTTGAAGCTACTGACTGAATGAAAGGAGCTGGCATCTCACTCTCTTTGAATCTTCTTTATCATGCTAGGATTAACAGGAAAAAGCTAAAAATTTCAGAATTGCACCGTGCAATGTGGAGATATTACTGTTTGTGCATTTACAATATTCATTGATTTTTGCCATTGAAAAACATGTTTTTCATATACCAGAAATGTTTGAAGCTACTGACTGAATGAAAGGAGCTGGCATCTCACTCTCTTTGAATCTTCTTTATCATGCTAGGATTAACAGGAAAAAGCTAAAAATTTCAGAATTGCACCTTGCAATGTGGAGATATTACTGTTTGTGCATTTACAATATTCATTGATTTTTGCCATTGAAAAACATGTTTTTCATATACCAGAAATGTTGAAGCTACTGACTGAATGAAAGGAGCTGCATCTCACTCTCTTTGAATCTTCTTTATCATGCTAGGATTAACAGGAAAAAGCTAAAAATTTCAGAATTGCACCGTGCAATGTGGAGATATTACTGTTTGTGCATTTACAATATTCATTGATTTTTGCCATTGAAAAACATGTTTTTCATATACCAGAAATGTTTGAAGCTACTGACTGAATGAAAGGAGCTGGCATCTCACTCTCTTTGAATCTTCTTTATCATGCTAGGATTAACAGGAAAAAGCTAAAAATTTCAGAATTGCACCGTGCAATGTGGAGATATTACTGTTTGTGCATTTACAATATTCATTGATTTTTGCCATTGAAAAACATGTTTTTCATATACCAGAAATGTTTGAAGCTACTGACTGAATGAAAGGAGCTGGCATCTCACTCTCTTTGAATCTTCTTTATCATGCTAGGATTAGCAGGAAAAAGCAAAAAATTTCAGAATTGCACCTTGCAATGTGGAGATATTACTGTTTGTGCATTTACAATATTCATTGATTTTTGCCATTGAAAAACATGTTTTTCATATACCAGAAATGTTTGAAGCTACTGACTGAATGAAAGGAGCTGGCATCTCACTCTCTTTGAATCTTCTTTATCATGCTAGGATTAACAGGAAAAAGCAAAAAATTTCAGAATTGCACCTTGCAATGTGGAGATATTACTGTTTGTGCATTTACAATATTCATTGATTTTTTGCCATTGAAAAACATGTTTTTCATATACCAGAAATGTTTGAAGCTACTGACTGAATGAAAGGAGCTGGCATCTCACTCTCTTTGAATCTTCTTTATCATGCTAGGATTAACAGGAAAAAGCTAAAAATTTCAGAATTGCACCTTGCAATGTGGAGATATTACTGTTTGTGCATTTACAATATTCATTGATTTTTGCCATTGAAAAACATGTTTTTCATATACCAGAAATGTTTGAAGCTACTGACTGAATGAAAGGAGCTGGCATCTCACTCTCTTTGAATCTTCTTTATCATGCTAGGATTAACAGGAAAAAGCAAAAATTTCAGAATTGCACCTTGCAATGTGGAGATATTACTGTTTGTGCATTTACAATATTCATTGATTTTTGCCATTGAAAAACATGTTTTTCATATACCAGAAATGTTTGAAGCTACTGACTGAATGAAAGGAGCTGGCATCTCACTCTCTTTGAATCTTCTTTATCATGCTAGGATTAACAGGAAAAAGCTAAAAATTTCAGAATTGCACCGTGCAATGTGGAGATATTACTGTTTGTGCATTTACAATATTCATTGATTTTTGCCATTGAAAAACATGTTTTTCATATACCAGAAATGTTTGAAGCTACTGACTGAATGAAAGGAGCTGGCATCTCACTCTCTTTGAATCTTCTTTATCATGCTAGGATTAGCAGGAAAAAGCAAAAAATTTCAGAATTGCACCTTGCAATGTGGAGATATTACTGTTTGTGCATTTACAATATTCATTGATTTTTGCCATTGAAAAACATGTTTTTCATATACCAGAAATGTTTGAAGCTACTGACTGAATGAAAGGAGCTGGCATCTCACTCTCTTTGAATCTTCTTTATCATGCTAGGATTAACAGGAAAAAGCTAAAAATTTCAGAATTGCACCGTGCAATGTGGAGATATTACTGTTTGTGCATTTACAATATTCATTGATTTTTGCCATTGAAAAACATGTTTTTCATATACCAGAAATGTTTGAAGCTACTGACTGAATGAAAGGAGCTGGCATCTCACTCTCTTTGAATCTTCTTTATCATGCTAGGATTAACAGGAAAAAGCAAAAAATTTCAGAATTGCACCTTGCAATGTGGAGATATTACTGTTTGTGCATTTACAATATTCATTGATTTTTGCCATTGAAAAACATGTTTTTCATATACCAGAAATGTTTGAAGCTACTGACTGAATGAAAGGAGCTGGCATCTCACTCTCTTTGAATCTTCTTTATCATGCTAGGATTAACAGGAAAAAGCTAAAAATTTCAGAATTGCACCGTGCAATGTGGAGATATTACTGTTTGTGCATTTACAATATTCATTGATTTTTGCCATTGAAAAACATGTTTTTCATATACCAGAAATGTTTGAAGCTACTGACTGAATGAAAGGAGCTGGCATCTCACTCTCTTTGAATCTTCTTTATCATGCTAGGATTAACAGGAAAAAGCTAAAAATTTCAGAATTGCACCGTGCAATGTGGAGATATTACTGTTTGTGCATTTACAATATTCATTGATTTTGCCATTGAAAAACATGTTTTTCATATACCAGAAATGTTTGAAGCTACTGACTGAATGAAAGGAGCTGGCATCTCACTCTCTTTGAATCTTCTTTATCATGCTAGGATTAGCAGGAAAAAGCAAAAAATTTCAGAATTGCACCTTGCAATGTGGAGATATTACTGTTTGTGCATTTACAATATTCATTGATTTTTGCCATTGAAAAACATGTTTTTCATATACCAGAAATGTTTGAAGCTACTGACTGAATGAAAGGAGCTGGCATCTCACTCTCTTTGAATCTTCTTTATCATGCTAGGATTAACAGGAAAAAGCTAAAAATTTCAGAATTGCACCGTGCAATGTGGAGATATTACTGTTTGTGCATTTACAATATTCATTGATTTTTGCCATTGAAAAACATGTTTTTCATATACCAGAAATGTTTGAAGCTAATGACTGAATGAAAGGAGCTGGCATCTCACTCTCTTTGAATCTTCTTTATCATGCTAGGATTAACAGGAAAAAGCTAAAAATTTCAGAATTGCACCGTGCAATGTGGAGATATTACTGTTTGTGCATTTACAATATTCATTGATTTTTGCCATTGAAAAACATGTTTTTCATATACCAGAAATGTTTGAAGCTACTGACTGAATGAAAGGAGCTGGCATCTCACTCTCTTTGAATCTTCTTTATCATGCTAGGATTAACAGGAAAAAGCAAAAAATTTCAGAATTGCACCTTGCAATGTGGAGATATTACTGTTTGTGCATTTACAATATTCATTGATTTTTGCCATTGAAAAACATGTTTTTCATATACCAGAAATGTTTGAAGCTACTGACTGAATGAAAGGAGCTGGCATCTCACTCTCTTTGAATCTTCTTTATCATGCTAGGATTAACAGGAAAAAGCTAAAAATTTCAGAATTGCACCGTGCAATGTGGAGATATTACTGTTTGTGCATTTACAATATTCATTGATTTTTGCCATTGAAAAACATGTTTTTCATATACCAGAAATGTTTGAAGCTACTGACTGAATGAAAGGAGCTGGCATCTCACTCTCTTTGAATCTTCTTTATCATGCTAGGATTAACAGGAAAAAGCTAAAAATTTCAGAATTGCACCGTGCAATGTGGAGATATTACTGTTTGTGCATTTACAATATTCATTGATTTTTGAAATTGAAAAACATGTTTTTCATATACCAGAAATGTTTGAAGCTACTGACTGAATGAAAGGAGCTGGCATCTCACTCTCTTTGAATCTTCTTTATCATGCTAGGATTAGCAGGAAAAAGCAAAAAATTTCAGAATTGCACCTTGCAATGTGGAGATATTACTGTTTGTGCATTTACAATATTCATTGATTTTTGCCATTGAAAAACATGTTTTTCATATACCAGAAATGTTTGAAGCTACTGACTGAATGAAAGGAGCTGGCATCTCACTCTCTTTGAATCTTCTTTATCATGCTAGGATTAACAGGAAAAAGCAAAAAATTTCAGAATTGCACCTTGCAATGTGGAGATATTACTGTTTGTGCATTTACAATATTCATTGATTTTTGCCATTGAAAAACATGTTTTTCATATACCAGAAATGTTTGAAGCTACTGACTGAATGAAAGGAGCTGGCATCTCACTCTCTTTGAATCTTCTTTATCATGCTAGGATTAACAGGAAAAAGCTAAAAATTTCAGAATTGCACCTTGCAATGTGGAGATATTACTGTTTGTGCATTTACAATATTCATTGATTTTTGCCATTGAAAAACATGTTTTTCATATACCAGAAATGTTTGAAGCTACTGACTGAATGAAAGGAGCTGGCATCTCACTCTCTTTGAATCTTCTTTATCATGCTAGGATTAGCAGGAAAAAGCAAAAAAATTTCAGAATTGCACCTTGCAATGTGGAGATATTACTGTTTGTGCATTTACAATATTCATTGATTTTTGCCATTGAAAAACATGTTTTTCATATACCAGAAATGTTTGAAGCTACTGACTGAATGAAAGGAGCTGGCATCTCACTCTCTTTGAATCTTCTTTATCATGCTAGGATTAACAGGAAAAAGCTAAAAATTTCAGAATTGCACCGTGCAATGTGGAGATATTACTGTTTGTGCATTTACAATATTCATTGATTTTTGCCATTGAAAAACATGTTTTTCATATACCAGAAATGTTTGAAGCTACTGACTGAATGAAAGGAGCTGGCATCTCACTCTCTTTGAATCTTCTTTATCATGCTAGGATTAGCAGGAAAAAGCAAAAAATTTCAGAATTGCACCTTGCAATGTGGAGATATTACTGTTTGTGCATTTACAATATTCATTGATTTTTGCCATTGAAAACATGTTTTTCATATACCAGAAATGTTTGAAGCTACTGACTGAATGAAAGGAGCTGGCATCTCACTCTCTTTGAATCTTCTTTATCATGCTAGGATTAACAGGAAAAAGCTAAAAATTTCAGAATTGCACCGTGCAATGTGGAGATATTACTGTTTGTGCATTTACAATATTCATTGATTTTTGCCATTGAAAAACATGTTTTTCATATACCAGAAATGTTTGAAGCTACTGACTGAATGAAAGGAGCTGGCATCTCACTCTCTTTGAATCTTCTTTATCATGCTAGGATTAACAGGAAAAAGCTAAAAATTTCAGAATTGCACCGTGCAATGTGGAGATATTACTGTTTGTGCATTTACAATATTCATTGATTTTTGCCATTGAAAAACATGTTTTTCATATACCAGAAATGTTTGAATCTACTGACTGAATGAAAGGAGCTGGCATCTCACTCTCTTTGAATCTTCTTTATCATGCTAGGATTAACAGGAAAAAGCTAAAAATTTCAGAATTGCACCGTGCAATGTGGAGATATTACTGTTTGTGCATTTACAATATTCATTGATTTTTGCCATTGAAAAACATGTTTTTCATATACCAGAAATGTTTGAAGCTACTGACTGAATGAAAGGAGCTGGCATCTCACTCTCTTTGAATCTTCTTTATCATGCTAGGATTAACAGGAAAAAGCTAAAAATTTCAGAATTGCACTGTGCAATGTGGAGATATTACTGTTTGTGCATTTACAATATTCATTGATTTTTGCCATTGAAAAACATGTTTTTCATATACCAGAAATGTTTGAAGCTACTGACTGAATGAAAGGAGCTGGCATCTCACTCTCTTTGAATCTTCTTTATCATGCTAGGATTAGCAGGAAAAGCAAAAAATTTCAGAATTGCACCTTGCAATGTGGAGATATTACTGTTTGTGCATTTACAATATTCATTGATTTTTGCCATTGAAAAACATGTTTTTCATATACCAGAAATGTTTGAAGCTACTGACTGAATGAAAGGAGCTGGCATCTCACTCTCTTTGAATCTTCTTTATCATGCTAGGATTAACAGGAAAAAGCAAAAAATTTCAGAATTGCACCTTGCAATGTGGAGATATTACTGTTTGTGCATTTACAATATTCATTGATTTTTGCCATTGAAAAACATGTTTTTCATATACCAGAAATGTTTGAAGCTACTGACTGAATGAAAGGAGCTGGCATCTCACTCTCTTTGAATCTTCTTTATCATGCTAGGATTAACAGGAAAAAGCAAAAATTTCAGAATTGCACCGTGCAATGTGGAGATATTACTGTTTGTGCATTTACAATATTCATTGATTTTTGCCATTGAAAAACATGTTTTTCATATACCAGAAATGTTTGAAGCTACTGACTGAATGAAAGGAGCTGGCATCTCACTCTCTTTGAATCTTCTTTATCATGCTAGGATTAACAGGAAAAAGCTAAAAATTTCAGAATTGCACCGTGCAATGTGGAGATATTACTGTTTGTGCATTTACAATATTCATTGATTTTTGCCATTGAAAAACATGTTTTTCATATACCAGAAATGTTTGAAGCTACTGACTGAATGAAAGGAGCTGGCATCTCACTCTCTTTGAATCTTCTTTATCATGCTAGGATTAGCAGGAAAAAGCAAAAAATTTCAGAATTGCACCTTGCAATGTGGAGATATTACTGTTTGTGCATTTACAATATTCATTGATTTTTGCCATTGAAAAACATGTTTTTCATATACCAGAAATGTTTGAAGCTACTGACTGAATGAAAGGAGCTGGCATCTCACTCTCTTTGAATCTTCTTTATCATGCTAGGATTAACAGGAAAAAGCAAAAAATTTCAGAATTGCACCTTGCAATGTGGAGATATTACTGTTTGTGCATTTACAATATTCATTGATTTTTGCCATTGAAAAACATGTTTTTCATATACCAGAAATGTTTGAAGCTACTGACTGAATGAAAGGAGCTGGCATCTCACTCTCTTTGAATCTTCTTTATCATGCTAGGATTAACAGGAAAAAGCTAAAATTTCAGAATTGCACCGTGCAATGTGGAGATATTACTGTTTGTGCATTTACAATATTCATTGATTTTTGCCATTGAAAAACATGTTTTTCATATACCAGAAATGTTTGAAGCTACTGACTGAATGAAAGGAGCTGGCATCTCACTCTCTTTGAATCTTCTTTATCATGCTAGGATTAGCAGGAAAAAGCAAAAAATTTCAGAATTGCACCTTGCAATGTGGAGATATTACTGTTTGTGCATTTACAATATTCATTGATTTTTGCCATTGAAAAACATGTTTTTCATATACCAGAAATGTTTGAAGCTACTGACTGAATGAAAGGAGCTGGCATCTCACTCTCTTTGAATCTTCTTTATCATGCTAGGATTAACAGGAAAAAGCTAAAAATTTCAGAATTGCACCGTGCAATGTGGAGATATTACTGTTTGTGCATTTACAATATTCATTGATTTTTGCCATGAAAAACATGTTTTTCATATACCAGAAATGTTTGAAGCTACTGACTGAATGAAAGGAGCTGGCATCTCACTCTCTTTGAATCTTCTTTATCATGCTAGGATTAACAGGAAAAAGCTAAAAATTTCAGAATTGCACCGTGCAATGTGGAGATATTACTGTTTGTGCATTTACAATATTCATTGATTTTTGCCATTGAAAAACATGTTTTTCATATACCAGAAATGTTTGAATCTACTGACTGAATGAAAGGAGCTGGCATCTCACTCTCTTTGAATCTTCTTTATCATGCTAGGATTAACAGGAAAAAGCTAAAAATTTCAGAATTGCACCGTGCAATGTGGAGATATTACTGTTTGTGCATTTACAATATTCATTGATTTTTGCCATTGAAAAACATGTTTTTCATATACCAGAAATGTTTGAAGCTACTGACTGAATGAAAGGAGCTGGCATCTCACTCTCTTTGAATCTTCTTTATCATGCTAGGATTATCAGGAAAAAGCTAAAAATTTCAGAATTGCACCGTGCAATGTGGAGATATTACTGTTTGTGCATTTACAATATTCATTGATTTTTGCCATTGAAAACATGTTTTTCATATACCAGAAATGTTTGAAGCTACTGACTGAATGAAAGGAGCTGGCATCTCACTCTCTTTGAATCTTCTTTATCATGCTAGGATTAGCAGGAAAAAGCAAAAAATTTCAGAATTGCACCTTGCAATGTGGAGATATTACTGTTTGTGCATTTACAATATTCATTGATTTTTGCCATTGAAAAACATGTTTTTCATATACCAGAAATGTTTGAAGCTACTGACTGAATGAAAGGAGCTGGCATCTCACTCTCTTTGAATCTTCTTTATCATGCTAGGATTAACAGGAAAAAGCTAAAAATTTCAGAATTGCACCGTGCAATGTGGAGATATTACTGTTTGTGCATTTACAATATTCATTGATTTTTGCCATTGAAAAACATGTTTTTCATATACCAGAAATGTTTGAAGCTACTGACTGAATGAAAGGAGCTGGCATCTCACTCTCTTTGAATCTTCTTTATCATGCTAGGATTAGCAGGAAAAAGCAAAAAATTTCAGAATTGCACCTTGCAATGTGGAGATATTACTGTTTGTGCATTTACAATATTCATTGATTTTTGCCATTGAAAAACATGTTTTTCATATACCAGAAATGTTTGAAGCTACTGACTGAATGAAAGGAGCTGGCATCTCACTCTCTTTGAATCTTCTTTATCATGCTAGGATTAACAGGAAAAAGCTAAAAATTTCAGAATTGCACCGTGCAATGTGGAGATATTACTGTTTGTGCATTTACAATATTCATTGATTTTTGCCATTGAAAAACATGTTTTTCATATACCAGAAATGTTTGAAGCTAATGACTGCATGAAAGGAGCTGGCATCTCACTCTCTTTGAATCTTCTTTATCATGCTAGGATTAACAGGAAAAAGCAAAAAATTTCAGAATTGCACCGTGCAATGTGGAGATATTACTGTTTGTGCATTTACAATATTCATTGATTTTTGCCATTGAAAAACATGTTTTTCATATACCAGAAATGTTTGAAGCTACTGACTGAATGAAAGGAGCTGGCATCTCACTCTCTTTGAATCTTCTTTATCATGCTAGGATTAACAGGACAAAGCTAAAAATTTCAGAATTGCACCGTGCAATGTGGAGATATTACTGTTTGTGCATTTACAATATTCATTGATTTTTGCCATTGAAAAACATGTTTTTCATATACCAGAAATGTTTGAAGCTACTGACTGAATGAAAGGAGCTGGCATCTCACTCTCTTTGAATCTTCTTTATCATGCTAGGATTAACAGGAAAAAGCTAAAAATTTCAGAATTGCACCGTGCAATGTGGAGATATTACTGTTTGTGCATTTACAATATTCATTGATTTTTGCCATTGAAAAACATGTTTTTCATATACCAGAAATGTTTGAAGCTACTGACTGAATGAAAGGAGCTGGCATCTCACTCTCTTTGAATCTTCTTTATCATGCTAGGATTAGCAGGAAAAAGCAAAAAATTTCAGAATTGCACCTTGCAATGTGGAGATATTACTGTTTGTGCATTTACAATATTCATTGATTTTTGCCATTGAAAAACATGTTTTTCATATACCAGAAATGTTTGAAGCTACTGACTGAATGAAAGGAGCTGGCATCTCACTCTCTTTGAATCTTCTTTATCATGCTAGGATTAACAGGAAAAAGCAAAAAATTTCAGAATTGCACCGTGCAATGTGGAGATATTACTGTTTGTGCATTTACAATATTCATTGATTTTTGCCATTGAAAAACATGTTTTTCATATACCAGAAATGTTTGAAGCTACTGACTGAATGAAAGGAGCTGGCATCTCACTCTCTTTGAATCTTCTTTATCATGCTAGGATTAACAGGAAAAAGCTAAAAATTTCAGAATTGCACCGTGCAATGTGGAGATATTACTGTTTGTGCATTTACAATATTCATTGATTTTTGCCATTGAAAAACATGTTTTTCATATACCAGAAATGTTTGAAGCTACTGACTGAATGAAAGGAGCTGGCATCTCACTCTCTTTGAATCTTCTTTATCATGCTAGGATTAACAGGACAAAGCTAAAAATTTCAGAATTGCACCGTGCAATGTGGAGATATTACTGTTTGTGCATTTACAATATTCATTGATTTTTGCCATTGAAAAACATGTTTTTCATATACCAGAAATGTTTGAAGCTACTGACTGAATGAAAGGAGCTGGCATCTCACTCTCTTTGAATCTTCTTTATCATGCTAGGATTAACAGGAAAAAGCTAAAAATTTCAGAATTGCACCGTGCAATGTGGAGATATTACTGTTTGTGCATTTACAATATTCATTGATTTTTGCCATTGAAAAACATGTTTTTCATATACCAGAAATGTTTGAAGCTACTGACTGAATGAAAGGAGCTGGCATCTCACTCTCTTTGAATCTTCTTTATCATGCTAGGATTAGCAGGAAAAAGCAAAAAATTTCAGAATTGCACCTTGCAATGTGGAGATATTACTGTTTGTGCATTTACAATATTCATTGATTTTTGCCATTGAAAAACATGTTTTTCATATACCAGAAATGTTTGAAGCTACTGACTGAATGAAAGGAGCTGGCATCTCACTCTCTTTGAATCTTCTTTATCATGCTAGGATTAACAGGAAAAAGCAAAAAATTTCAGAATTGCACCGTGCAATGTGGAGATATTACTGTTTGTGCATTTACAATATTCATTGATTTTTGCCATTGAAAAACATGTTTTTCATATACCAGAAATGTTTGAAGCTACTGACTGAATGAAAGGAGCTGGCATCTCACTCTCTTTGAATCTTCTTTATCATGCTAGGATTAACAGGAAAAAGCTAAAAATTTCAGAATTGCACCGTGCAATGTGGAGATATTACTGTTTGTGCATTTACAATATTCATTGATTTTTGCCATTGAAAAACATGTTTTTCATATACCAGAAATGTTTGAAGCTACTGACTGAATGAAAGGAGCTGGCATCTCACTCTCTTTGAATCTTCTTTATCATGCTAGGATTAGCAGGAAAAAGCAAAAAATTTCAGAATTGCACCTTGCAATGTGGAGATATTACTGTTTGTGCATTTACAATATTCATTGATTTTTGCCATTGAAAAACATGTTTTTCATATACCAGAAATGTTTGAAGCTACTGACTGAATGAAAGGAGCTGGCATCTCACTCTCTTTGAATCTTCTTTATCATGCTAGGATTAACAGGAAAAAGCTAAAAATTTCAGAATTGCACCGTGCAATGTGGAGATATTACTGTTTGTGCATTTACAATATTCATTGATTTTTGCCATTGAAAAACATGTTTTTCATATACCAGAAATGTTTGAAGCTACTGACTGAATGAAAGGAGCTGGCATCTCACTCTCTTTGAATCTTCTTTATCATGCTAGGATTAGCAGGAAAAAGCAAAAAATTTCAGAATTGCACCTTGCAATGTGGAGATATTACTGTTTGTGCATTTACAATATTCATTGATTTTTGCCATTGAAAAACATGTTTTTCATATACCAGAAATGTTTGAAGCTACTGACTGAATGAAAGGAGCTGGCATCTCACTCTCTTTGAATCTTCTTTATCATGCTAGGATTAACAGGAAAAAGCTAAAAATTTCAGAATTGCACCGTGCAATGTGGAGATATTACTGTTTGTGCATTTACAATATTCATTGATTTTTGCCATTGAAAAACATGTTTTTCATATACCAGAAATGTTTGAAGCTAATGACTGAATGAAAGGAGCTGGCATCTCACTCTCTTTGAATCTTCTTTATCATGCTAGGATTAACAGGAAAAAGCTAAAAATTTCAGAATTGCACCGTGCAATGTGGAGATATTACTGTTTGTGCATTTACAATATTCATTGATTTTTGCCATTGAAAAACATGTTTTTCATATACCAGAAATGTTTGAAGCTACTGACTGAATGAAAGGAGCTGGCATCTCACTCTCTTTGAATCTTCTTTATCATGCTAGGATTAACAGGACAAAGCTAAAAATTTCAGAATTGCACCGTGCAATGTGGAGATATTACTGTTTGTGCATTTACAATATTCATTGATTTTTGCCATTGAAAAACATGTTTTTCATATACCAGAAATGTTTGAAGCTACTGACTGAATGAAAGGAGCTGGCATCTCACTCTCTTTGAATCTTCTTTATCATGCTAGGATTAACAGGAAAAAGCTAAAAATTTCAGAATTGCACCGTGCAATGTGGAGATATTACTGTTTGTGCATTTACAATATTCATTGATTTTTGCCATTGAAAAACATGTTTTTCATATACCAGAAATGTTTGAAGCTACTGACTGAATGAAAGGAGCTGGCATCTCACTCTCTTTGAATCTTCTTTATCATGCTAGGATTAGCAGGAAAAAGCAAAAAATTTCAGAATTGCACCTTGCAATGTGGAGATATTACTGTTTGTGCATTTACAATATTCATTGATTTTTGCCATTGAAAAACATGTTTTTCATATACCAGAAATGTTTGAAGCTACTGACTGAATGAAAGGAGCTGGCATCTCACTCTCTTTGAATCTTCTTTATCATGCTAGGATTAACAGGAAAAAGCAAAAAATTTCAGAATTGCACCGTGCAATGTGGAGATATTACTGTTTGTGCATTTACAATATTCATTGATTTTTGCCATTGAAAAACATGTTTTTCATATACCAGAAATGTTTGAAGCTACTGACTGAATGAAAGGAGCTGGCATCTCACTCTCTTTGAATCTTCTTTATCATGCTAGGATTAACAGGACAAAGCTAAAAATTTCAGAATTGCACCGTGCAATGTGGAGATATTACTGTTTGTGCATTTACAATATTCATTGATTTTTGCCATTGAAAAACATGTTTTTCATATACCAGAAATGTTTGAAGCTACTGACTGAATGAAAGGAGCTGGCATCTCACTCTCTTTGAATCTTCTTTATCATGCTAGGATTAACAGGAAAAAGCTAAAAATTTCAGAATTGCACCGTGCAATGTGGAGATATTACTGTTTGTGCATTTACAATATTCATTGATTTTTGCCATTGAAAAACATGTTTTTCATATACCAGAAATGTTTGAAGCTACTGACTGAATGAAAGGAGCTGGCATCTCACTCTCTTTGAATCTTCTTTATCATGCTAGGATTAACAGGAAAAAGCTAAAAATTTCAGAATTGCACCGTGCAATGTGGAGATATTACTGTTTGTGCATTTACAATATTCATTGATTTTTGCCATTGAAAAACATGTTTTTCATATACCAGAAATGTTTGAAGCTACTGACTGAATGAAAGGAGCTGGCATCTCACTCTCTTTGAATCTTCTTTATCATGCTAGGATTAGCAGGAAAAAGCAAAAAATTTCAGAATTGCACCTTGCAATGTGGAGATATTACTGTTTGTGCATTTACAATATTCATTGATTTTTGCCATTGAAAAACATGTTTTTCATATACCAGAAATGTTTGAAGCTACTGACTGAATGAAAGGAGCTGGCATCTCACTCTCTTTGAATCTTCTTTATCATGCTAGGATTAACAGGAAAAAGCAAAAAATTTCAGAATTGCACCGTGCAATGTGGAGATATTACTGTTTGTGCATTTACAATATTCATTGATTTTTGCCATTGAAAAACATGTTTTTCATATACCAGAAATGTTTGAAGCTACTGACTGAATGAAAGGAGCTGGCATCTCACTCTCTTTGAATCTTCTTTATCATGCTAGGATTAGCAGGAAAAAGCAAAAAATTTCAGAATTGCACCTTGCAATGTGGAGATATTACTGTTTGTGCATTTACAATATTCATTGATTTTTGCCATTGAAAAACATGTTTTTCATATACCAGAAATGTTTGAAGCTACTGACTGAATGAAAGGAGCTGGCATCTCACTCTCTTTGAATCTTCTTTATCATGCTAGGATTAACAGGAAAAAGCTAAAAATTTCAGAATTGCACCGTGCAATGTGGAGATATTACTGTTTGTGCATTTACAATATTCATTGATTTTTGCCATTGAAAAACATGTTTTTCATATACCAGAAATGTTTGAAGCTACTGACTGAATGAAAGGAGCTGGCATCTCACTCTCTTTGAATCTTCTTTATCATGCTAGGATTAACAGGACAAAGCTAAAAATTTCAGAATTGCACCGTGCAATGTGGAGATATTACTGTTTGTGCATTTACAATATTCATTGATTTTTGCCATTGAAAAACATGTTTTTCATATACCAGAAATGTTTGAAGCTACTGACTGAATGAAAGGAGCTGGCATCTCACTCTCTTTGAATCTTCTTTATCATGCTAGGATTAACAGGAAAAAGCAAAAAATTTCAGAATTGCACCGTGAAATGTGGAGATATTACTGTTTGTGCATTTACAATATTCATTGATTTTTGCCATTGAAAAACATGTTTTTCATATACCAGAAATGTTTGAAGCTACTGACTGAATGAAAGGAGCTGGCATCTCACTCTCTTTGAATCTTCTTTATCATGCTAGGATTAGCAGGAAAAAGCAAAAAATTTCAGAATTGCACCTTGCAATGTGGAGATATTACTGTTTGTGCATTTACAATATTCATTGATTTTTGCCATTGAAAAACATGTTTTTCATATACCAGAAATGTTTGAAGCTACTGACTGAATGAAAGGAGCTGGCATCTCACTCTCTTTGAATCTTCTTTATCATGCTAGGATTAACAGGAAAAAGCTAAAAATTTCAGAATTGCACCGTGCAATGTGGAGATATTACTGTTTGTGCATTTACAATATTCATTGATTTTTGCCATTGAAAAACATGTTTTTCATATACCAGAAATGTTTGAAGCTACTGACTGAATGAAAGGAGCTGGCATCTCACTCTCTTTGAATCTTCTTTATCATGCTAGGATTAACAGGAAAAAGCTAAAAATTTCAGAATTGCACCGTGCAATGTGGAGATATTACTGTTTGTGCATTTACAATATTCATTGATTTTTGCCATTGAAAAACATGTTTTTCATATACCAGAAATGTTTGAAGCTACTGACTCAATGAAAGGAGCTGGCATCTCACTCTCTTTGAATCTTCTTTATCATGCTAGGATTAGCAGGAAAAAGCAAAAAATTTCAGAATTGCACCTTGCAATGTGGAGATATTACTGTTTGTGCATTTACAATATTCATTGATTTTTGCCATTGAAAAACATGTTTTTCATATACCAGAAATGTTTGAAGCTACTGACTGAATGAAAGGAGCTGGCATCTCACTCTCTTTGAATCTTCTTTATCATGCTAGGATTAACAGGAAAAAGCAAAAAATTTCAGAATTGCACCGTGCAATGTGGAGATATTACTGTTTGTGCATTTACAATATTCATTGATTTTTGCCATTGAAAAACATGTTTTTCATATACCAGAAATGTTTGAAGCTACTGACTGAATGAAAGGAGCTGGCATCTCACTCTCTTTGAATCTTCTTTATCATGCTAGGATTAGCAGGAAAAAGCAAAAAATTTCAGAATTGCACCTTGCAATGTGGAGATATTACTGTTTGTGCATTTACAATATTCATTGATTTTTGCCATTGAAAAACATGTTTTTCATATACCAGAAATGTTTGAAGCTACTGACTGAATGAAAGGAGCTGGCATCTCACTCTCTTTGAATCTTCTTTATCATGCTAGGATTAACAGGAAAAAGCTAAAAATTTCAGAATTGCACCGTGCAATGTGGAGATATTACTGTTTGTGCATTTACAATATTCATTGATTTTTGCCATTGAAAAACATGTTTTTCATATACTAGAAATGTTTGAAGCTAATGACTGAATGAAAGGAGCTGGCATCTCACTCTCTTTGAATCTTCTTTATCATGCTAGGATTAACAGGAAAAAGCTAAAAATTTCAGAATTGCACCGTGCAATGTGGAGATATTACTGTTTGTGCATTTACAATATTCATTGATTTTTGCCATTGAAAAACATGTTTTTCATATACCAGAAATGTTTGAAGCTACTGACTGAATGAAAGGAGCTGGCATCTCACTCTCTTTGAATCTTCTTTATCATGCTAGGATTAACAGGACAAAGCTAAAAATTTCAGAATTGCACCGTGCAATGTGGAGATATTACTGTTTGTGCATTTACAATATTCATTGATTTTTGCCATTGAAAAACATGTTTTTCATATACCAGAAATGTTTGAAGCTACTGACTGAATGAAAGGAGCTGGCATCTCACTCTCTTTGAATCTTCTTTATCATGCTAGGATTAACAGGAAAAAGCTAAAAATTTCAGAATTGCACCGTGCAATGTGGAGATATTACTGTTTGTGCATTTACAATATTCATTGATTTTTGCCATTGAAAAACATGTTTTTCATATACCAGAAATGTTTGAAGCTACTGACTGAATGAAAGGAGCTGGCATCTCACTCTCTTTGAATCTTCTTTATCATGCTAGGATTAGCAGGAAAAAGCAAAAAATTTCAGAATTGCACCTTGCAATGTGGAGATATTACTGTTTGTGCATTTACAATATTCATTGATTTTTGCCATTGAAAAACATGTTTTTCATATACCAGAAATGTTTGAAGCTACTGACTGAATGAAAGGAGCTGGCATCTCACTCTCTTTGAATCTTCTTTATCATGCTAGGATTAACAGGAAAAAGCAAAAAATTTCAGAATTGCACCGTGCAATGTGGAGATATTACTGTTTGTGCATTTACAATATTCATTGATTTTTGCCATTGAAAAACATGTTTTTCATATACCAGAAATGTTTGAAGCTACTGACTGAATGAAAGGAGCTGGCATCTCACTCTCTTTGAATCTTCTTTATCATGCTAGGATTAACAGGACAAAGCTAAAAATTTCAGAATTGCACCGTGCAATGTGGAGATATTACTGTTTGTGCATTTACAATATTCATTGATTTTTGCCATTGAAAAACATGTTTTTCATATACCAGAAATGTTTGAAGCTACTGACTGAATGAAAGGAGCTGGCATCTCACTCTCTTTGAATCTTCTTTATCATGCTAGGATTAACAGGAAAAAGCTAAAAATTTCAGAATTGCACCGTGCAATGTGGAGATATTACTGTTTGTGCATTTACAATATTCATTGATTTTTGCCATTGAAAAACATGTTTTTCATATACCAGAAATGTTTGAAGCTACTGACTGAATGAAAGGAGCTGGCATCTCACTCTCTTTGAATCTTCTTTATCATGCTAGGATTAACAGGAAAAAGCTAAAAATTTCAGAATTGCACCGTGCAATGTGGAGATATTACTGTTTGTGCATTTACAATATTCATTGATTTTTGCCATTGAAAAACATGTTTTTCATATACCAGAAATGTTTGAAGCTACTGACTGAATGAAAGGAGCTGGCATCTCACTCTCTTTGAATCTTCTTTATCATGCTAGGATTAACAGGAAAAAGCTAAAAATTTCAGAATTGCACCGTGCAATGTGGAGATATTACTGTTTGTGCATTTACAATATTCATTGATTTTTGCCATTGAAAAACATGTTTTTCATATACCAGAAATGTTTGAAGCTACTGACTGAATGAAAGGAGCTGGCATCTCACTCTCTTTGAATCTTCTTTATCATGCTAGGATTAGCAGGAAAAAGCAAAAAATTTCAGAATTGCACCTTGCAATGTGGAGATATTACTGTTTGTGCATTTACAATATTCATTGATTTTTGCCATTGAAAAACATGTTTTTCATATACCAGAAATGTTTGAAGCTACTGACTGAATGAAAGGAGCTGGCATCTCACTCTCTTTGAATCTTCTTTATCATGCTAGGATTAACAGGAAAAAGCTAAAAATTTCAGAATTGCACCGTGCAATGTGGAGATATTACTGTTTGTGCATTTACAATATTCATTGATTTTTGCCATTGAAAAACATGTTTTTCATATACCAGAAATGTTTGAAGCTACTGACTGAATGAAAGGAGCTGGCATCTCACTCTCTTTGAATCTTCTTTATCATGCTAGGATTAGCAGGAAAAAGCAAAAAATTTCAGAATTGCACCTTGCAATGTGGAGATATTACTGTTTGTGAATTTACAATATTCATTGATTTTTGCCATTGAAAAACATGTTTTTCATATACCAGAAATGTTTGAAGCTACTGACTGAATGAAAGGAGCTGGCATCTCACTCTCTTTGAATCTTCTTTATCATGCTAGGATTAACAGGACAAAGCTAAAAATTTCAGAATTGCACCGTGCAATGTGGAGATATTACTGTTTGTGCATTTACAATATTCATTGATTTTTGCCATTGAAAAACATGTTTTTCATATACCAGAAATGTTTGAAGCTACTGACTGAATGAAAGGAGCTGGCATCTCACTCTCTTTGAATCTTCTTTATCATGCTAGGATTAACAGGAAAAAGCTAAAAATTTCAGAATTGCACCGTGCAATGTGGAGATATTACTGTTTGTGCATTTACAATATTCATTGATTTTTGCCATTGAAAAACATGTTTTTCATATACCAGAAATGTTTGAAGCTACTGACTGAATGAAAGGAGCTGGCATCTCACTCTCTTTGAATCTTCTTTATCATGCTAGGATTAACAGGAAAAAGCTAAAAATTTCAGAATTGCACCGTGCAATGTGGAGATATTACTGTTTGTGCATTTACAATATTCATTGATTTTTGCCATTGAAAAACATGTTTTTCATATACCAGAAATGTTTGAAGCTACTGACTGAATGAAAGGAGCTGGCATCTCACTCTCTTTGAATCTTCTTTATCATGCTAGGATTAGCAGGAAAAAGCAAAAAATTTCAGAATTGCACCTTGCAATGTGGAGATATTACTGTTTGTGCATTTACAATATTCATTGATTTTTGCCATTGAAAAACATGTTTTTCATATACCAGAAATGTTTGAAGCTACTGACTGAATGAAAGGAGCTGGCATCTCACTCTCTTTGAATCTTCTTTATCATGCTAGGATTAACAGGAAAAAGCTAAAAATTTCAGAATTGCACCGTGCAATGTGGAGATATTACTGTTTGTGCATTTACAATATTCATTGATTTTTGCCATTGAAAAACATGTTTTTCATATACCAGAAATGTTTGAAGCTACTGACTGAATGAAAGGAGCTGGCATCTCACTCTCTTTGAATCTTCTTTATCATGCTAGGATTAGCAGGAAAAAGCAAAAAATTTCAGAATTGCACCTTGCAATGTGGAGATATTACTGTTTGTGCATTTACAATATTCATTGATTTTTGCCATTGAAAAATATGTTTTTCATATTTTTTCATATACCAGAAATGTTTGAAGCTACTGACTGAATGAAAGGAGCTGGCATCTCACTCTCTTTGAATCTTCTTTATCATGCTAGGATTAACAGGAAAAAGCTAAAAATTTCAGAATTGCACCGTGCAATGTGGAGATATTACTGTTTGTGCATTTACAATATTCATTGATTTTTGCCATTGAAAAACATGTTTTTCATATACCAGAAATGTTTGAAGCTAATGACTGAATGAAAGGAGCTGGCATCTCACTCTCTTTGAATCTTCTTTATCATGCTAGGATTAACAGGAAAAAGCTAAAAATTTCAGAATTGCACCGTGCAATGTGGAGATATTACTGTTTGTGCATTTACAATATTCATTGATTTTTGCCATTGAAAAACATGTTTTTCATATACCAGAAATGTTTGAAGCTACTGACTGAATGAAAGGAGCTGGCATCTCACTCTCTTTGAATCTTCTTTATCATGCTAGGATTAACAGGACAAAGCTAAAAATTTCAGAATTGCACCGTGCAATGTGGAGATATTACTGTTTGTGCATTTACAATATTCATTGATTTTTGCCATTGAAAAACATGTTTTTCATATACCAGAAATGTTTGAAGCTACTGACTGAATGAAAGGAGCTGGCATCTCACTCTCTTTGAATCTTCTTTATCATGCTAGGATTAACAGGAAAAAGCTAAAAATTTCAGAATTGCACCGTGCAATGTGGAGATATTACTGTTTGTGCATTTACAATATTCATTGATTTTTGCCATTGAAAAACATGTTTTTCATATACCAGAAATGTTTGAAGCTACTGACTGAATGAAAGGAGCTGGCATCTCACTCTCTTTGAATCTTCTTTATCATGCTAGGATTAGCAGGAAAAAGCAAAAAATTTCAGAATTGCACCTTGCAATGTGGAGATATTACTGTTTGTGCATTTACAATATTCATTGATTTTTGCCATTGAAAAACATGTTTTTCATATACCAGAAATGTTTGAAGCTACTGACTGAATGAAAGGAGCTGGCATCTCACTCTCTTTGAATCTTCTTTATCATGCTAGGATTAACAGGAAAAAGCAAAAAATTTCAGAATTGCACCGTGCAATGTGGAGATATTACTGTTTGTGCATTTACAATATTCATTGATTTTTGCCATTGAAAAACATGTTTTTCATATACCAGAAATGTTTGAAGCTACTGACTGAATGAAAGGAGCTGGCATCTCACTCTCTTTGAATCTTCTTTATCATGCTAGGATTAACAGGACAAAGCTAAAAATTTCAGAATTGCACCGTGCAATGTGGAAATATTACTGTTTGTGCATTTACAATATTCATTGATTTTTGCCATTGAAAAACATGTTTTTCATATACCAGAAATGTTTGAAGCTACTGACTGAATGAAAGGAGCTGGCATCTCACTCTCTTTGAATCTTCTTTATCATGCTAGGATTAACAGGAAAAAGCTAAAAATTTCAGAATTGCACCGTGCAATGTGGAGATATTACTGTTTGTGCATTTACAATATTCATTGATTTTTGCCATTGAAAAACATGTTTTTCATATACCAGAAATGTTTGAAGCTAATGACTGAATGAAAGGAGCTGGCATCTCACTCTCTTTGAATCTTCTTTATCATGCTAGGATTAACAGGAAAAAGCTAAAAATTTCAGAATTGCACCGTGCAATGTGGAGATATTACTGTTTGTGCATTTACAATATTCATTGATTTTTGCCATTGAAAAACATGTTTTTCATATACCAGAAATGTTTGAAGCTACTGACTGAATGAAAGGAGCTGGCATCTCACTCTCTTTGAATCTTCTTTATCATGCTAGGATTAACAGGACAAAGCTAAAAATTTCAGAATTGCACCGTGCAATGTGGAGATATTACTGTTTGTGCATTTACAATATTCATTGATTTTTGCCATTGAAAAACATGTTTTTCATATACCAGAAATGTTTGAAGCTACTGACTGAATGAAAGGAGCTGGCATCTCACTCTCTTTGAATCTTCTTTATCATGCTAGGATTAACAGGAAAAAGCTAAAAATTTCAGAATTGCACCGTGCAATGTGGAGATATTACTGTTTGTGCATTTACAATATTCATTGATTTTTGCCATTGAAAAACATGTTTTTCATATACCAGAAATGTTTGAAGCTACTGACTGAATGAAAGGAGCTGGCATCTCACTCTCTTTGAATCTTCTTTATCATGCTAGGATTAGCAGGAAAAAGCAAAAAATTTCAGAATTGCACCTTGCAATGTGGAGATATTACTGTTTGTGCATTTACAATATTCATTGATTTTTGCCATTGAAAAACATGTTTTTCATATACCAGAAATGTTTGAAGCTACTGACTGAATGAAAGGAGCTGGCATCTCACTCTCTTTGAATCTTCTTTATCATGCTAGGATTAACAGGAAAAAGCAAAAAATTTCAGAATTGCACCGTGCAATGTGGAGATATTACTGTTTGTGCATTTACAATATTCATTGATTTTTGCCATTGAAAAACATGTTTTTCATATACCAGAAATGTTTGAAGCTACTGACTGAATGAAAGGAGCTGGCATCTCACTCTCTTTGAATCTTCTTTATCATGCTAGGATTAACAGGACAAAGCTAAAAATTTCAGAATTGCACCGTGCAATGTGGAGATATTACTGTTTGTGCATTTACAATATTCATTGATTTTTGCCATTGAAAAACATGTTTTTCATATACCAGAAATGTTTGAAGCTACTGACTGAATGAAAGGAGCTGGCATCTCACTCTCTTTGAATCTTCTTTATCATGCTAGGATTAACAGGAAAAAGCTAAAAATTTCAGAATTGCACCGTGCAATGTGGAGATATTACTGTTTGTGCATTTACAATATTCATTGATTTTTGCCATTGAAAAACATGTTTTTCATATACCAGAAATGTTTGAAGCTACTGACTGAATGAAAGGAGCTGGCATCTCACTCTCTTTGAATCTTCTTTATCATGCTAGGATTAACAGGAAAAAGCTAAAAATTTCAGAATTGCACCGTGCAATGTGGAGATATTACTGTTTGTGCATTTACAATATTCATTGATTTTTGCCATTGAAAAACATGTTTTTCATATACCAGAAATGTTTGAAGCTACTGACTGAATGAAAGGAGCTGGCATCTCACTCTCTTTGAATCTTCTTTATCATGCTAAGATTAACAGGAAAAAGCTAAAAATTTCAGAATTGCACCGTGCAATGTGGAGATATTACTGTTTGTGTATTTACAATATTCATTGATTTTTGCCATTGAAAAACATGTTTTTCATATACCAGAAATGTTTGAAGCTACTGACTGAATGAAAGGAGCTGGCATCTCACTCTCTTTGAATCTTCTTTATCATGCTAGGATTAGCAGGAAAAAGCAAAAAATTTCAGAATTGCACCTTGCAATGTGGAGATATTACTGTTTGTGCATTTACAATATTCATTGATTTTTGCCATTGAAAAACATGTTTTTCATATACCAGAAATGTTTGAAGCTACTGACTGAATGAAAGGAGCTGGCATCTCACTCTCTTTGAATCTTCTTTATCATGCTAGGATTAACAGGAAAAAGCTAAAAATTTCAGAATTGCACTGTGCAATGTGGAGATATTACTGTTTGTGCATTTACAATATTCATTGATTTTTGCCATTGAAAAACATGTTTTTCATATACCAGAAATGTTTGAAGCTACTGACTGAATGAAAGGAGCTGGCATCTCACTCTCTTTGAATCTTCTTTATCATGCTAGGATTAACAGGAAAAAGCTAAAAATTTCAGAATTGCACCGTGCAATGTGGAGATATTACTGTTTGTGCATTTACAATATTCATTGATTTTTGCCATTGAAAAACATGTTTTTCATATACCAGAAATGTTTGAAGCTACTGACTGAATGAAAGGAGCTGGCATCTCACTCTCTTTGAATCTTCTTTATCATGCTAGGATTAGCAGGAAAAAGCAAAAAATTTCAGAATTGCACCTTGCAATGTGGAGATATTACTGTTTGTGCATTTACAATATTCATTGATTTTTGCCATTGAAAAACATGTTTTTCATATACCAGAAATGTTTGAAGCTACTGACTGAATGAAAGGAGCTGGCATCTCACTCTCTTTGAATCTTCTTTATCATGCTAGGATTAACAGGAAAAAGCTAAAAATTTCAGAATTGCACCGTGCAATGTGGAGATATTACTGTTTGTGCATTTACAATATTCATTGATTTTTGCCATTGAAAAACATGTTTTTCATATACCAGAAATGTTTGAAGCTACTGACTGAATGAAAGGAGCTGGCATCTCACTCTCTTTGAATCTTCTTTATCATGCTAGGATTAGCAGGAAAAAGCAAAAAATTTCAGAATTGCACCTTGCAATGTGGAGATATTACTGTTTGTGCATTTACAATATTCATTGATTTTTGCCATTGAAAAACATGTTTTTCATATACCAGAAATGTTTGAAGCTACTGACTGAATGAAAGGAGCTGGCATCTCACTCTCTTTGAATCTTCTTTATCATGCTAGGATTAACAGGACAAAGCTAAAAATTTCAGAATTGCACCGTGCAATGTGGAGATATTACTGTTTGTGCATTTACAATATTCATTGATTTTTGCCATTGAAAAACATGTTTTTCATATACCAGAAATGTTTGAAGCTACTGACTGAATGAAAGGAGCTGGCATCTCACTCTCTTTGAATCTTCTTTATCATGCTAGGATTAACAGGAAAAAGCTAAAAATTTCAGAATTGCACCGTGCAATGTGGAGATATTACTGTTTGTGCATTTACAATATTCATTGATTTTTGCCATTGAAAAACATGTTTTTCATATACCAGAAATGTTTGAAGCTACTGACTGAATGAAAGGAGCTGGCATCTCACTCTCTTTGAATCTTCTTTATCATGCTAGGATTAACAGGAAAAAGCTAAAAATTTCAGAATTGCACCGTGCAATGTGGAGATATTACTGTTTGTGCATTTACAATATTCATTGATTTTTGCCATTGAAAAACATGTTTTTCATATACCAGAAATGTTTGAAGCTACTGACTGAATGAAAGGAGCTGGCATCTCACTCTCTTTGAATCTTCTTTATCATGCTAGGATTAGCAGGAAAAAGCAAAAAATTTCAGAATTGCACCTTGCAATGTGGAGATATTACTGTTTGTGCATTTACAATATTCATTGATTTTTGCCATTGAAAAACATGTTTTTCATATACCAGAAATGTTTGAAGCTACTGACTGAATGAAAGGAGCTGGCATCTCACTCTCTTTGAATCTTCTTTATCATGCTAGGATTAACAGGAAAAAGCTAAAAATTTCAGAATTGCACCGTGCAATGTGGAGATATTACTGTTTGTGCATTTACAATATTCATTGATTTTTGCCATTGAAAAACATGTTTTTCATATACCAGAAATGTTTGAAGCTACTGACTGAATGAAAGGAGCTGGCATCTCACTCTCTTTGAATCTTCTTTATCATGCTAGGATTAGCAGGAAAAAGCAAAAAATTTCAGAATTGCACCTTGCAATGTGGAGATATTACTGTTTGTGCATTTACAATATTCATTGAATTTTGCCATTGAAAAATATGTTTTTCATATTTTTTCATATACCAGAAATGTTTGAAGCTACTGACTGAATGAAAGGAGCTGGCATCTCACTCTCTTTGAATCTTCTTTATCATGCTAGGATTAACAGGAAAAAGCTAAAAATTTCAGAATTGCACCGTGCAATGTGGAGATATTACTGTTTGTGCATTTACAATATTCATTGATTTTTGCCATTGAAAAACATGTTTTTCATATACCAGAAATGTTTGAAGCTAATGACTGAATGAAAGGAGCTGGCATCTCACTCTCTTTGAATCTTCTTTATCATGCAAGGATTAACAGGAAAAAGCTAAAAATTTCAGAATTGCACCGTGCAATGTGGAGATATTACTGTTTGTGCATTTACAATATTCATTGATTTTTGCCATTGAAAAACATGTTTTTCATATACCAGAAATGTTTGAAGCTACTGACTGAATGAAAGGAGCTGGCATCTCACTCTCTTTGAATCTTCTTTATCATGCTAGGATTAACAGGACAAAGCTAAAAATTTCAGAATTGCACCGTGCAATGTGGAGATATTACTGTTTGTGCATTTACAATATTCATTGATTTTTGCCATTGAAAAACATGTTTTTCATATACCAGAAATGTTTGAAGCTACTGACTGAATGAAAGGAGCTGGCATCTCACTCTCTTTGAATCTTCTTTATCATGCTAGGATTAACAGGAAAAAGCTAAAAATTTCAGAATTGCACCGTGCAATGTGGAGATATTACTGTTTGTGCATTTACAATATTCATTGATTTTTGCCATTGAAAAACATGTTTTTCATATACCAGAAATGTTTGAAGCTACTGACTGAATGAAAGGAGCTGGCATCTCACTCTCTTTGAATCTTCTTTATCATGCTAGGATTAGCAGGAAAAAGCAAAAAATTTCAGAATTGCACCTTGCAATGTGGAGATATTACTGTTTGTGCATTTACAATATTCATTGATTTTTGCCATTGAAAAACATGTTTTTCATATACCAGAAATGTTTGAAGCTACTGACTGAATGAAAGGAGCTGGCATCTCACTCTCTTTGAATCTTCTTTATCATGCTAGGATTAACAGGAAAAAGCAAAAAATTTCAGAATTGCACTGTGCAATGTGGAGATATTACTGTTTGTGCATTTACAATATTCATTGATTTTTGCCATTGAAAAACATGTTTTTCATATACCAGAAATGTTTGAAGCTACTGACTGAATGAAAGGAGCTGGCATCTCACTCTCTTTGAATCTTCTTTATCATGCTAGGATTAACAGGACAAAGCTAAAAATTTCAGAATTGCACCGTGCAATGTGGAGATATTACTGTTTGTGCATTTACAATATTCATTGATTTTTGCCATTGAAAAACATGTTTTTCATATACCAGAAATGTTTGAAGCTACTGACTGAATGAAAGGAGCTGGCATCTCACTCTCTTTGAATCTTCTTTATCATGCTAGGATTAACAGGAAAAAGCTAAAAATTTCAGAATTGCACCGTGCAATGTGGAGATATTACTGTTTGTGCATTTACAATATTCATTGATTTTTGCCATTGAAAAACATGTTTTTCATATACCAGAAATGTTTGAAGCTACTGACTGAATGAAAGGAGCTGGCATCTCACTCTCTTTGAATCTTCTTTATCATGCTAGGATTAACAGGAAAAAGCTAAAAATTTCAGAATTGCACCGTGCAATGTGGAGATATTACTGTTTGTGCATTTACAATATTCATTGATTTTTGCCATTGAAAAACATGTTTTTCATATACCAGAAATGTTTGAAGCTACTGACTGAATGAAAGGAGCTGGCATCTCACTCTCTTTGAATCTTCTTTATCATGCTAGGATTAACAGGAAAAAGCTAAAAATTTCAGAATTGCACCGTGCAATGTGGAGATATTACTGTTTGTGCATTTACAATATTCATTGATTTTTGCCATTGAAAAACATGTTTTTCATATACCAGAAATGTTTGAAGCTACTGACTGAATGAAAGGAGCTGGCATCTCACTCTCTTTGAATCTTCTTTATCATGCTAGGATTAGCAGGAAAAAGCAAAAAATTTCAGAATTGCACCTTGCAATGTGGAGATATTACTGTTTGTGCATTTACAATATTCATTGATTTTTGCCATTGAAAAACATGTTTTTCATATACCAGAAATGTTTGAAGCTACTGACTGAATGAAAGGAGCTGGCATCTCACTCTCTTTGAATCTTCTTTATCATGCTAGGATTAACAGGAAAAAGCTAAAAATTTCAGAATTGCACCGTGCAATGTGGAGATATTACTGTTTGTGCATTTACAATATTCATTGATTTTTGCCATTGAAAAACATGTTTTTCATATACCAGAAATGTTTGAAGCTACTGACTGAATGAAAGGAGCTGGCATCTCACTCTCTTTGAATCTTCTTTATCATGCTAGGATTAGCAGGAAAAAGCAAAAAATTTCAGAATTGCACCTTGCAATGTGGAGATATTACTGTTTGTGCATTTACAATATTCATTGATTTTTGCCATTGAAAAACATGTTTTTCATATACCAGAAATGTTTGAAGCTACTGACTGAATGAAAGGAGCTGGCATCTCACTCTCTTTGAATCTTCTTTATCATGCTAGGATTAACAGGAAAAAGCTAAAAATTTCAGAATTGCACCGTGCAATGTGGAGATATTACTGTTTGTGCATTTACAATATTCATTGATTTTTGCCATTGAAAAACATGTTTTTCATATACCAGAAATGTTTGAAGCTAATGACTGAATGAAAGGAGCTGGCATCTCACTCTCTTTGAATCTTCTTTATCATGCTAGGATTAACAGGAAAAAGCTAAAAATTTCAGAATTGCACCGTGCAATGTGGAGATATTACTGTTTGTGCATTTACAATATTCATTGATTTTTGCCATTGAAAAACATGTTTTTCATATACCAGAAATGTTTGAAGCTACTGACTGAATGAAAGGAGCTGGCATCTCACTCTCTTTGAATCTTCTTTATCATGCTAGGATTAACAGGACAAAGCTAAAAATTTCAGAATTGCACCGTGCAATGTGGAGATATTACTGTTTGTGCATTTACAATATTCATTGATTTTTGCCATTGAAAAACATGTTTTTCATATACCAGAAATGTTTGAAGCTACTGACTGAATGAAAGGAGCTGGCATCTCACTCTCTTTGAATCTTCTTTATCATGCTAGGATTAACAGGAAAAAGCTAAAAATTTCAGAATTGCACCTTGCAATGTGGAGATATTACTGTTTGTGCATTTACAATATTCATTGATTTTTGCCATTGAAAAACATGTTTTTCATATACCAGAAATGTTTGAAGCTACTGACTGAATGAAAGGAGCTGGCATCTCACTCTCTTTGAATCTTCTTTATCATGCTAGGATTAACAGGAAAAAGCAAAAAATTTCAGAATTGCACCGTGCAATGTGGAGATATTACTGTTTGTGCATTTACAATATTCATTGATTTTTGCCATTGAAAAACATGTTTTTCATATACCAGAAATGTTTGAAGCTACTGACTGAATGAAAGGAGCTGGCATCTCACTCTCTTTGAATCTTCTTTATCATGCTAGGATTAACAGGACAAAGCTAAAAATTTCAGAATTGCACCGTGCAATGTGGAGATATTACTGTTTGTGCATTTACAATATTCATTGATTTTTGCCATTGAAAAACATGTTTTTCATATACCAGAAATGTTTGAAGCTACTGACTGAATGAAAGGAGCTGGCATCTCACTCTTTGAATCTTCTTTATCATGCTAGGATTAACAGGAAAAAGCTAAAAATTTCAGAATTGCACCGTGCAATGTGGAGATATTACTGTTTGTGCATTTACAATATTCATTGATTTTTGCCATTGAAAAACATGTTTTTCATATACCAGAAATGTTTGAAGCTACTGACTGAATGAAAGGAGCTGGCATCTCACTCTCTTTGAATCTTTATCATGCTAGGATTAGCAGGAAAAAGCAAAAAATTTCAGAATTGCACCTTGCAATGTGGAGATATTACTGTTTGTGCATTTACAATATTCATTGATTTTTGCCATTGAAAAACATGTTTTTCATATACCAGAAATGTTTGAAGCTACTGACTGAATGAAAGGAGCTGGCATCTCACTCTCTTTGAATCTTCTTTATCATGCTAGGATTAACAGGAAAAAGCTAAAAATTTCAGAATTGCACCGTGCAATGTGGAGATATTACTGTTTGTGCATTTACAATATTCATTGATTTTTGCCATTGAAAAACATGTTTTTCATATACCAGAAATGTTTGAAGCTACTGACTGAATGAAAGGAGCTGGCATCTCACTCTCTTTGAATCTTCTTTATCATGCTAGGATTAGCAGGAAAAAGCAAAAAATTTCAGAATTGCACCTTGCAATGTGGAGATATTACTGTTTGTGCATTTACAATATTCATTGATTTTTGCCATTGAAAAACATGTTTTTCATATACCAGAAATGTTTGAAGCTACTGACTGAATGAAAGGAGCTGGCATCTCACTCTCTTTGAATCTTCTTTATCATGCTAGGATTAACAGGAAAAAGCAAAAAATTTCAGAATTGCACCTTGCAATGTGGAGATATTACTGTTTGTGCATTTACAATATTCATTGATTTTTGCCATTGAAAAACATGTTTTTCATATACCAGAAATGTTTGAAGCTACTGACTGAATGAAAGGAGCTGGCATCTCACTCTCTTTGAATCTTCTTTATCATGCTAGGATTAACAGGAAAAAGCTAAAAATTTCAGAATTGCACCGTGCAATGTGGAGATATTACTGTTTGTGCATTTACAATATTCATTGATTTTTGCCATTGAAAAACATGTTTTTCATATACCAGAAATGTTTGAAGCTACTGACTGAATGAAAGGAGCTGGCATCTCACTATCTTTGAATCTTCTTTATCATGCTAGGATTAGCAGGAAAAAGCAAAAAATTTCAGAATTGCACCTTGCAATGTGGAGATATTACTGTTTGTGCATTTACAATATTCATTGATTTTTGCCATTGAAAAACATGTTTTTCATATACCAGAAGTGTTTGAAGCTACTGACTGAATGAAAGGAGCTGGCATCTCACTCTCTGAATCTTCTTTATCATGCTAGGATTAACAGGAAAAAGCTAAAAATTTCAGAATTGCACCGTGCAATGTGGAGATATTACTGTTTGTGCATTTACAATATTCATTGATTTTTGCCATTGAAAAACATGTTTTTCATATACCAGAAATGTTTGAAGCTACTGACTGAATGAAAGGAGCTGGCATCTCACTCTCTTTGAATCTTCTTTATCATGCTAGGATTAGCAGGAAAAAGCAAAAAATTTCAGAATTGCACCTTGCAATGTGGAGATATTACTGTTTGTGCATTTACAATATTCATTGATTTTTGCCATTGAAAAACATGTTTTTCATATACCAGAAATGTTTGAAGCTACTGACTGAATGAAAGGAGCTGGCATCTCACTCTCTTTGAATCTTCTTTATCATGCTAGGATTAACAGGAAAAAGCTAAAAATTTCAGAATTGCACCGTGCAATGTGGAGATATTACTGTTTGTGCATTTACAATATTCATTGATTTTTGCCATTGAAAAACATGTTTTTCATATACCAGAAATGTTTGAAGCTACTGACTGAATGAAAGGAGCTGGCATCTCACTCTCTTTGAATCTTCTTTATCATGCTAGGATTAACAGGACAAAGCTAAAAATTTCAGAATTGCACCGTGCAATGTGGAGATATTACTGTTTGTGCATTTACAATATTCATTGATTTTTGCCATTGAAAAACATGTTTTTCATATACCAGAAATGTTTGAAGCTACTGACTGAATGAAAGGAGCTGGCATCTCACTCTTTGAATCTTCTTTATCATGCTAGGATTAACAGGAAAAAGCTAAAAATTTCAGAATTGCACCTTGCAATGTGGAGATATTACTGTTTGTGCATTTACAATATTCATTGATTTTTGCCATTGAAAAACATGTTTTTCATATACCAGAAATGTTTGAAGCTACTGACTGAATGAAAGGAGCTGGCATCTCACTCTCTTTGAATCTTCTTTATCATGCTAGGATTAGCAGGAAAAAGCAAAAAATTTCAGAATTGCACCTTGCAATGTGGAGATATTACTGTTTGTGCATTTACAATATTCATTGATTTTTGCCATTGAAAAACGTCCAGAAATGTTTGAAGCTACTGACTGAATGAAAGGAGCTGGCATCTCACTCTCTTTGAATCTTCTTTATCATGCTAGGATTAGCAGGAAAAAGCAAACAATTTCAGAATTGCACCTTGCAATGTGGAGATATTACTGTTTGTGCATTTACAATATTCATTGATTTTTGCCATTGAAAAACATGTTTTTCATATACCAGAAATGTTTGAAGCTACTGACTGAATGAAAGGAGCTGGCATCTCACTCTCTTTGAATCTTCTTTATCATGCTAGGATTAGCAGGAAAAAGCAAAAAATTTCAGAATTGCACCGTGCAATGTGGAGATATTACTGTTTGTGCATTTACAATATTCATTGATTTTTGCCATTGAAAAACATGTTTTTCATATACCAGAAATGTTTGAAGCTACTGACTGAATGAAAGGAGCTGGCATCTCACTCTCTTTGAATCTTCTTTATCATGCTAGGATTAACAGGAAAAAGCTAAAAATTTCAGAATTGCACCGTGCAATGTGGAGATATTACTGTTTGTGCATTTACAATATTCATTGATTTTTGCCATTGAAAAACATGTTTTTCATATACCAGAAATGTTTGAAGCTACTGACTGAATGAAAGGAGCTGGCATCTCACTCTCTTTGAATCTTCTTTATCATGCTAGGATTAACAGGAAAAAGCTAAAAATTTCAGAATTGCACCTTGCAATGTGGAGATATTACTGTTTGTGCATTTACAATATTCATTGATTTTTGCCATTGAAAAACGTCCAGAAATGTTTGAAGCTACTGACTGAATGAAAGGAGCTGGCATCTCACTCTCTTTGAATCTTCTTTATCATGCTAGGATTAGCAGGAAAAAGCAAAAAATTTCAGAATTGCACCGTGCAATGTGGAGATATTACTGTTTGTGCATTTACAATATTCATTGATTTTTGCCATTGAAAAACATGTTTTTCATATACCAGAAATGTTTGAAGCTACTGACTGAATGAAAGGAGCTGGCATCTCACTCTCTTTGAATCTTCTTTATCATGCTAGGATTAGCAGGAAAAAGCAAAAAATTTCAGAATTGCACCGTGCAATGTGGAGATATTACTGTTTGTGCATTTACAATATTCATTGATTTTTGCCATTGAAAAACATGTTTTTCATATACCAGAAATGTTTGAAGCTACTGACTGAATGAAAGGAGCTGGCATCTCACTCTCTTTGAATCTTCTTTATCATGCTAGGATTAACAGGAAAAAGCAAAAAATTTCAGAATTGCACCGTGCAATGTGGAGATATTACTCTTTGTGCATTTACAATATTCATTGATTTTTGCCATTGAAAAACATGTTTTTCATATACCAGAAATGTTTGAAGCTACTGACTGAATGAAAGGAGCTGGCATCTCACTCTCTTTGAATCTTCTTTATCATGCTAGGATTAGCAGGAAAAAGCTAAAAATTTCAGAATTGCACTGTGCAATGTGGAGATATTACTGTTTGTGCATTTACAATATTCATTGATTTTTGCCATTGAAAAACATGTTTTTCATATACCAGAAATGTTTGAAGCTACTGACTGAATGAAAGGAGCTGGCATCTCACTCTCTTTGAATCTTCTTTATCATGCTAGGATTAACAGGAAAAAGCTAAAAATTTCAGAATTGCACCGTGCAATGTGGAGATATTACTGTTTGTGCATTTACAATATTCATTGATTTTTGCCATTGAAAAAAGTGGTTTTTCATATACCAGAAATGTTTGAAGCTACTGACTGAATGAAAGGAGCTGGCATCTCACTCTCTTTGAATCTTCTTTATCATGCTAGGATTAACAGGAAAAAGCAAAAAATTTCAGAATTGCACCGTGCAATGTGGAGATATTACTGTTTGTGCATTTACAATATTCATTGATTTTTGCCATTGAAAAACATGTTTTTCATATACCAGAAATGTTTGAAGCTACTGACTGAATGAAAGGAGCTGGCATCTCACTCTCTTTGAATCTTCTTTATCATGCTAGGATTAGCAGGAAAAAGCAAAAAATTTCAGAATTGCACCGTGCAATGTGGAGATATTACTGTTTGTGCATTTACAATATTCATTGATTTTTGCCATTGAAAAACATGTTTTTCATATACCAGAAATGTTTGAAGCTACTGACTGAATGAAAGGAGCTGGCATCTCACTCTCTTTGAATCTTCTTTATCATGCTAGGATTAACAGGAAAAAGCTAAAAATTTCAGAATTGCACCGTGCAATGTGGAGATATTACTGTTTGTGCATTTACAATATTCATTGATTTTTGCCATTGAAAAACATGTTTTTCATATACCAGAAATGTTTGAAGCTACTGACTGAATGAAAGGAGCTGGCATCTCACTCTCTTTGAATCTTCTTTATCATGCTAGGATTAACAGGAAAAAGCTAAAAATTTCAGAATTGCACCTTGCAATGTGGAGATATTACTGTTTGTGCATTTACAATATTCATTGATTTTTGCCATTGAAAAACGTCCAGAAATGTTTGAAGCTACTGACTGAATGAAAGGAGCTGGCATCTCACTCTCTTTGAATCTTCTTTATCATGCTAGGATTAGCAGGAAAAAGCAAAAAATTTCAGAATTGCACCGTGCAATGTGGAGATATTACTGTTTGTGCATTTACAATATTCATTGATTTTTGCCATTGAAAAACATGTTTTTCATATACCAGAAATGTTTGAAGCTACTGACTGAATGAAAGGAGCTGGCATCTCACTCTCTTTGAATCTTCTTTATCATGCTAGGATTAACAGGAAAAAGCTAAAAATTTCAGAATTGCACCGTGCAATGTGGAGATATTACTGTTTGTGCATTTACAATATTCATTGATTTTTGCCATTGAAAAACATGTTTTTCATATACCAGAAATGTTTGAAGCTACTGACTGAATGAAAGGAGCTGGCATCTCACTCTCTTTGAATCTTCTTTATCATGCTAGGATTAACAGGACAAAGCTAAAAATTTCAGAATTGCACCGTGCAATGTGGAGATATTACTGTTTGTGCATTTACAATATTCATTGATTTTTGCCATTGAAAAACATGTTTTTCATATACCAGAAATGTTTGAAGCTACTGACTGAATGAAAGGAGCTGGCATCTCACTCTTTGAATCTTCTTTATCATGCTAGGATTAACAGGAAAAAGCTAAAAATTTCAGAATTGCACCTTGCAATGTGGAGATATTACTGTTTGTGCATTTACAATATTCATTGATTTTTGCCATTGAAAAACATGTTTTTCATATACCAGAAATGTTTGAAGCTACTGACTGAATGAAAGGAGCTGGCATCTCACTCTCTTTGAATCTTCTTTATCATGCTAGGATTAGCAGGAAAAAGCAAAAAATTTCAGAATTGCACCTTGCAATGTGGAGATATTACTGTTTGTGCATTTACAATATTCATTGATTTTTGCCATTGAAAAACGTCCAGAAATGTTTGAAGCTACTGACTGAATGAAAGGAGCTGGCATCTCACTCTCTTTGAATCTTCTTTATCATGCTAGGTTTAGCAGGAAAAAGCAAACAATTTCAGAATTGCACCTTGCAATGTGGAGATATTACTGTTTGTGCATTTACAATATTCATTGATTTTTGCCATTGAAAAACATGTTTTTCATATACCAGAAATGTTTGAAGCTACTGACTGAATGAAAGGAGCTGGCATCTCACTCTCTTTGAATCTTCTTTATCATGCTAGGATTAGCAGGAAAAAGCAAAAAATTTCAGAATTGCACCGTGCAATGTGGAGATATTACTGTTTGTGCATTTACAATATTCATTGATTTTTGCCATTGAAAAACATGTTTTTCATATACCAGAAATGTTTGAAGCTACTGACTGAATGAAAGGAGCTGGCATCTCACTCTCTTTGAATCTTCTTTATCATGCTAGGATTAACAGGAAAAAGCTAAAAATTTCAGAATTGCACCGTGCAATGTGGAGATATTACTGTTTGTGCATTTACAATATTCATTGATTTTTGCCATTGAAAAACATGTTTTTCATATACCAGAAATGTTTGAAGCTACTGACTGAATGAAAGGAGCTGGCATCTCACTCTCTTTGAATCTTCTTTATCATGCTAGGATTAACAGGAAAAAGCTAAAAATTTCAGAATTGCACCTTGCAATGTGGAGATATTACTGTTTGTGCATTTACAATATTCATTGATTTTTGCCATTGAAAAACGTCCAGAAATGTTTGAAGCTACTGACTGAATGAAAGGAGCTGGCATCTCACTCTCTTTGAATCTTCTTTATCATGCTAGGATTAGCAGGAAAAAGCAAAAAATTTCAGAATTGCACCGTGCAATGTGGAGATATTACTGTTTGTGCATTTACAATATTCATTGATTTTTGCCATTGAAAAACATGTTTTTCATATACCAGAAATGTTTGAAGCTACTGACTGAATGAAAGGAGCTGGCATCTCACTCTCTTTGAATCTTCTTTATCATGCTAGGATTAGCAGGAAAAAGCTAAAAATTTCAGAATTGCACCGTGCAATGTGGAGATATTACTGTTTGTGCATTTACAATATTCATTGATTTTTGCCATTGAAAAACATGTTTTTCATATACCAGAAATGTTTGAAGCTACTGACTGAATGAAAGGAGCTGGCATCTCACTCTCTTTGAATCTTCTTTATCATGCTAGGATTAACAGGAAAAAGCAAAAAATTTCAGAATTGCACCGTGCAATGTGGAGATATTACTGTTTGTGCATTTACAATATTCATTGATTTTTGCCATTGAAAAACATGTTTTTCATATACCAGAAATGTTTGAAGCTACTGACTGAATGAAAGGAGCTGGCATCTCACTCTCTTTGAATCTTCTTTATCATGCTAGGATTAGCAGGAAAAAGCTAAAAATTTCAGAATTGCACTGTGCAATGTGGAGATATTACTGTTTGTGCATTTACAATATTCATTGATTTTTGCCATTGAAAAACATGTTTTTCATATACCAGAAATGTTTGAAGCTACTGACTGAATGAAAGGAGCTGGCATCTCACTCTCTTTGAATCTTCTTTATCATGCTAGGATTAACAGGAAAAAGCTAAAAATTTCAGAATTGCACCGTGCAATGTGGAGATATTACTGTTTGTGCATTTACAATATTCATTGATTTTTGCCATTGAAAAACATGTTTTTCATATACCAGAAATGTTTGAAGCTACTGACTGAATGAAAGGAGCTGGCATCTCACTCTCTTTGAATCTTCTTTATCATGCTAGGATTAACAGGAAAAAGCAAAAAATTTCAGAATTGCACCGTGCAATGTGGAGATATTACTGTTTGTGCATTTACAATATTCATTGATTTTTGCCATTGAAAAACATGTTTTTCATATACCAGAAATGTTTGAAGCTACTGACTGAATGAAAGGAGCTGGCATCTCACTCTCTTTGAATCTTCTTTATCATGCTAGGATTAGCAGGAAAAAGCAAAAAATTTCAGAATTGCACCGTGCAATGTGGAGATATTACTGTTTGTGCATTTACAATATTCATTGATTTTTGCCATTGAAAAACATGTTTTTCATATACCAGAAATGTTTGAAGCTACTGACTGAATGAAAGGAGCTGGCATCTCACTCTCTTTGAATCTTCTTTATCATGCTAGGATTAACAGGAAAAAGCTAAAAATTTCAGAATTGCACCGTGCAATGTGGAGATATTACTGTTTGTGCATTTACAATATTCATTGATTTTTGCCATTGAAAAACATGTTTTTCATATACCAGAAATGTTTGAAGCTACTGACTGAATGAAAGGAGCTGGCATCTCACTCTCTTTGAATCTTCTTTATCATGCTAGGATTAACAGGAAAAAGCTAAAAATTTCAGAATTGCACCTTGCAATGTGGAGATATTACTGTTTGTGCATTTACAATATTCATTGATTTTTGCCATTGAAAAACGTCCAGAAATGTTTGAAGCTACTGACTGAATGAAAGGAGCTGGCATCTCACTCTCTTTGAATCTTCTTTATCATGCTAGGATTAGCAGGAAAAAGCAAAAAATTTCAGAATTGCACCGTGCAATGTGGAGATATTACTGTTTGTGCATTTACAATATTCATTGATTTTTGCCATTGAAAAACATGTTTTTCATATACCAGAAATGTTTGAAGCTACTGACTGAATGAAAGGAGCTGGCATCTCACTCTCTTTGAATCTTCTTTATCATGCTAGGATTAGCAGGAAAAAGCAAAAAATTTCAGAATTGCACCGTGCAATGTGGAGATATTACTGTTTGTGCATTTACAATATTCATTGATTTTTGCCATTGAAAAACATGTTTTTCATATACCAGAAATGTTTGAAGCTACTGACTGAATGAAAGGAGCTGGCATCTCACTCTCTTTGAATCTTCTTTATCATGCTAGGATTAACAGGAAAAAGCAAAAAATTTCAGAATTGCACCGTGCAATGTGGAGATATTACTGTTTGTGCATTTACAATATTCATTGATTTTTGCCATTGAAAAACATGTTTTTCATATACCAGAAATGTTTGAAGCTACTGACTGAATGAAAGGAGCTGGCATCTCACTCTCTTTGAATCTTCTTTATCATGCTAGGATTAGCAGGAAAAAGCTAAAAATTTCAGAATTGCACCGTGCAATGTGGAGATATTACTGTTTGTGCATTTACAATATTCATTGATTTTTGCCATTGAAAAACATGTTTTTCATATACCAGAAATGTTTGAAGCTACTGACTGAATGAAAGGAGCTGGCATCTCACTCTCTTTGAATCTTCTTTATCATGCTAGGATTAACAGGAAAAAGCTAAAAATTTCAGAATTGCACCTTGCAATGTGGAGATATTACTGTTTGTGCATTTACAATATTCATTGATTTTTGCCATTGAAAAACGTCCAGAAATGTTTGAAGCTACTGACTGAATGAAAGGAGCTGGCATCTCACTCTCTTTGAATCTTCTTTATCATGCTAGGATTAGCAGGAAAAAGCAAAAAATTTCAGAATTGCACCGTGCAATGTGGAGATATTACTGTTTGTGCATTTACAATATTCATTGATTTTTGCCATTGAAAAACATGTTTTTCATATACCAGAAATGTTTGAAGCTACTGACTGAATGAAAGGAGCTGGCATCTCACTCTCTTTGAATCTTCTTTATCATGCTAGGATTAGCAGGAAAAAGCAAAAAATTTCAGAATTGCACCGTGCAATGTGGAGATATTACTGTTTGTGCATTTACAATATTCATTGATTTTTGCCATTGAAAAACATGTTTTTCATATACCAGAAATGTTTGAAGCTACTGACTGAATGAAAGGAGCTGGCATCTCACTCTCTTTGAATCTTCTTTATCATGCTAGGATTAACAGGAAAAAGCAAAAAATTTCAGAATTGCACCGTGCAATGTGGAGATATTACTGTTTGTGCATTTACAATATTCATTGATTTTTGCCATTGAAAAACATGTTTTTCATATACCAGAAATGTTTGAAGCTACTGACTGAATGAAAGGAGCTGGCATCTCACTCTCTTTGAATCTTCTTTATCATGCTAGGATTAGCAGGAAAAAGCTAAAAATTTCAGAATTGCACCGTGCAATGTGGAGATATTACTGTTTGTGCATTTACAATATTCATTGATTTTTGCCATTGAAAAACATGTTTTTCATATACCAGAAATGTTTGAAGCTACTGACTGAATGAAAGGAGCTGGCATCTCACTCTCTTTGAATCTTCTTTATCATGCTAGGATTAACAGGAAAAAGCTAAAAATTTCAGAATTGCACCGTGCAATGTGGAGATATTACTGTTTGTGCATTTACAATATTCATTGATTTTTGCCATTGAAAAACATGTTTTTCATATACCAGAAATGTTTGAAGCTACTGACTGAATGAAAGGAGCTGGCATCTCACTCTCTTTGAATCTTCTTTATCATGCTAGGATTAACAGGAAAAAGCAAAAAATTTCAGAATTGCACCGTGCAATGTGGAGATATTACTGTTTGTGCATTTACAATATTCATTGATTTTTGCCATTGAAAAACATGTTTTTCATATACCAGAAATGTTTGAAGCTACTGACTGAATGAAAGGAGCTGGCATCTCACTCTCTTTGAATCTTCTTTATCATGCTAGGATTAGCAGAAAAAAGCTAAAAATTTCAGAATTGCACCGTGCAATGTGGAGATATTACTGTTTGTGCATTTACAATATTCATTGATTTTTGCCATTGAAAAACATGTTTTTCATATACCAGAAATGTTTGAAGCTACTGACTGAATGAAAGGAGCTGGCATCTCACTCTCTTTGAATCTTCTTTATCATGCTAGGATTAACAGGAAAAAGCTAAAAATTTCAGAATTGCACCGTGCAATGTGGAGATATTACTGTTTGTGCATTTACAATATTCATTGATTTTTGCCATTGAAAAACATGTTTTCATATACCAGAAATGTTTGAAGCTACTGACTGAATGAAAGGAGCTGGCATCTCACTCTCTTTGAATCTTCTTTATCATGCTAGGATTAACAGGAAAAAGCAAAAAATTTCAAAATTGCACCGTGCAATGTGGAGATATTACTGTTTGTGCATTTACAATATTCATTGATTTTTGCCATTGAAAACATGTTTTTCATATACCAGAAATGTTTGAAGCTACTGACTGAATGAAAGGAGCTGGCATCTCACTCTCTTTGAATCTTCTTTATCATGCTAGGATTAACAGGAAAAAGCTAAAAATTTCAGAATTGCACCGTGCAATGTGGAGATATTACTGTTTGTGCATTTACAATATTCATTGATTTTTGCCATTGAAAAACGTCCAGAAATGTTTGAAGCTACTGGACTGAATGAAAGGAGCTGGCATCTCACTCTCTTTGAATCTTCTTTATCATGCTAGGATTAGCAGAAAAAGCAAAAAATTTCAGAATTGCACCGTGCAATG
>NW_027369211.1:0-44318 GCF_046119375.1 Phyllobates terribilis
TACTTCGAAGTACTTTTAAAATTTTTGGGGTGGACAAACCGAACAAGTCAAATGAGTACGTATTTTCTAAAAAAAAAAATAAGTATTTAGAAGTACTTTCTGTATGACAAAAAGAACAAACCCATAATATAGGTCTTATATTTCCCCACCCAATATGCCCTTACTTTTTTCTTTACATATATATTTTTGTTGAATCATATTCATAAACTTGAACCAGAACTAAGCAACGGGTAAAAAAACCTAATAAGACTTAGGCCTCTAAAAAAAGGGAGATGGAAATGATTAAATTAAAGCATTGTGATTGGATGAAAGTTGGATTATTAATGCTACTTTAATTAGTGATAGAAAAGTGAAGTAAAATGACTTATACTGTTCATATTTTCATTGGCATCATTTGAGAGCTCTCTAATTCTCAAGTGTCACATCATTAGACTTGTCCCATCTCAGGCACAAATCAAGGTCCGTGGCTGGTTTTTCTCATGAGAAGTCACTTTCTCTTTCACATACATTCTCATATCATAATCACTCTTTGCGTATATTATTTTTCCCGAGGATCTACTCTTCTCTAAATTGAATGCGGGAGAGACAAATCTAGAGGACAATCCCCTATGGCCTTCACTATGTAGGTACCCATGGTGCAAGTGGATCGCAAAGGATTTCCTGGAGCGCTTAATCAACCTTCCCACCTTTCCTAGAGATCACCGATGAAGGAGCATTGCCAACCTTAAGAGAAGTGAAGAGTGAATTCTAGCGCCTTGTGGGGTGTGTTGTCTTGCGAAGAAACCATACTTCAACACTGGCACTGATCGTGGGAACCTCCTTACAAAGTTAGGTTGTCTAGGAAAGGTTAGGAAGGTGAACATCATGAACATTGAAAGTGACGGTACAAGACGAAGTCGCAACCTTTCTAGGGATCATGGAAGTTTAAACGATACCCCCCCCCCCCCCCAAGGAGATTGTGTATGGATCACTTGAGAAGAGGTAGAGGAATATCAAGAGTATCTGCTTCGGAGAGAACATGAAAGAGCTCATTTTGAGGTACAGATGCATGGGGGAGCCCAGAGAAGGAATGAGGAAGAGAGTTAGACAAAAAGAAGGTGCACTTACACCCCGAGAGCAATATCACGTACCCTTACTCAGGATTACCATGGAGAGCCGGTTCAAGGGCCTTGTTAATCATTCCAGCCTTACCCGTGCCCTGGAGGACCCTAGAAGGATCCCCCAGATTCGATGAGAGGAACCATCCATACAAGGCTTTTAGAACCAATGTACTCCCTAAGGGTACCCTCAGACGTTTGATTGTGCTAACAACCCCTAGTCTATCCCTCCTAACCCGACTAATCAAGGGTCATCCATCCAAAAAAAGGATGAACAATGTTTGATGATAGTATCATAAACGCACCGACTTATGATGAATTCAAGTACATCAAGCACGAAACACTACACATGCATGGAAGATCCGAGAGAGCACATCAATTGATATTATTACACAATTCTCACGGGTAACGTAGATGATGCGACAATCATATGTCCATTTTTGCCGCAATATCTAAAACTAGAGTTATATTAACATAGTCATATTTCCCCATTCCAGGGTAAAAGGCCGTATCTAAAGTCTCAGTATTCTAAATAAATTCTCTAGTTATGTTTTCTTTATCAGAGGAACAAGTCAAGGAGTCATTTTCAGAATCATAACCTAGTCCTGATCTAGCATGTATGAGAACAATTTGAGTAACAATTTTTTTATTAATGGAATCAGTCATAGTTTCAAGCTTACTCAAAATAATTTGGATAACACTTCCTATTTCTATTTATGACCTTAGGTGAAACCCTTTGAGGTTGCTTTCCTTTGTAGCCCTTGCAAGATTTAGTTATTAAGCTCATTTCCCTAACTTCAACAAGGGCCTTTTTCTTTTTCAGCAAGTCTATTAGACAGATCTAAGCTTTCATTTCTCACTCCTTGAATTTCATCCTCATATTCGATAGCCTATTTTTCTAGAGTCTCGTTATCATCAAGTAGGCCTTTAATCATGTTCACAAGTTCATCTATTCCTAGAATACTAAGGCGATTAACGATTTAGGAGTTAGATGTACTTCTGAAGTCGCTTCACCTAAATTATCCATGAGGCATATGCCTGAAAGCCTTCATGAAGATCAGCCTCATCATCATCACCTCCCCATACAGAGAAGAGAACCTTCTATTCAACGGGTTCCACCTTAACGTTAGTACATGTTTTCACGAGGTGGAATTTCTCTTAAAAATTATAGCACATGTAGTCCTTAAGGTCTCTCTCGAAGGTTGAGGCAGATCGAGAGGTTTTATTCTTGAATAACTTCTTCACCATTTTTTCATAAGAGCGATTTCCATATCATCATCACCACCATCATCATCCTCTTCGTTTTCCATCTTCTCTATAACTTTAGTGAGATTTAAGGTAGTCCCTCTTGTTTCCTTAATCGCGGTACTTCTTTGATTGCTTGCATTTTCTTGATCAAAGAACTTCCCAAAGATGTACATCACTAGTAGGAACTTGCTTTCATTGGACATAAGAACAATCCTTCTAGTTAGCTTGTATTTGTCGCTCATTCCATAGATAACCGCCACGGATTTTTCCCATTCAGGGATTTGGACTCCGAAGGCACTCAATTTATCCATTAAAATAGTGAATCTAGATTGACAAGCGGACACGCTTTGGCAATAAGCATCTTGAATGCGTGAAACTCCCTTTGAAGGTTAAACTTATAGTTGTTTTCATGTCATCGCTCCCTCTGTGGATGGCTATGATGGCCACCCATATCTCTTTGGTAGTAGCTATGCTGAAGACCGTGTTAATGTCAGTTTGAGTGAGGATGATGAGAATAAGTTGGCAGACCATGGCGTTTTTCTCCATCTTCATGTAGTTCTCGGGTTTCTAGTCCTTTCTCTCTTTGATTGTCTCTGGGATCTCTTCATTGCCAAACTCGATAATCTTGCAACACTGGTACTCTTGAGTTTGAATATAAGTTGTATGAACTCCCAACCACCAGTCGAGCTCTCCCTTTTGAATTTGATGCGGTTTTGTTGATGGAGACTCCAAGGGTTAATTTGCCATTCTTGATCATTGTTTTGAGAATTGGATCCTACTATGATACCAATTGTAGGATCGATACGGGGCTTGATCCAAGGAACTGATATTTCAATTCATAAGAGCGGAATTCAAGGTTTGTATTTGTAGATTTTTTAATTCGTGAAACACATTTTGAAATTCAACCTCACTTTCTATTTGATCGATCATGAAATTTACAACCTAAGTTGATCACACAGTTCTAGATTAGACACATGATTCTATACATAGGCTTGTACAATCTCACTCTCTGTAATAGACGTATTCAATCAACCACTTTTTCAAAAGCTAAAATTAAACACTTTAAAGGCAAATGCTAAACCGAATTTTATAAGCTGAAATATTCAAAATTTCAAAGATAAAATAAAACTAAACTATGAGATCTAGTAGAATCTCAACTTCTTCCTTAAAAGGTACTGCTTTCCATATATAGGAACTAGAATCATTTCCTTATTTGCACGCTTTGGTCCCTTGAGCTTTATCGATCGGTTCCCTTCATGTACAAATGCTTCTGTAAATCTCTTCGGTCCCCTTGAGTGCTATCAGTGAGTTGCTCTTCCTTGTGTTTATTATCTTCGGTCCCCTTGAGCGCTATCAACACTATCCAAGCTCCGTAGTTTATTTTCTTTTATTCGAAATACTCAACCTACTTAGTCTTGAGCATGATTCCAATACAATCTTTGTTATAATCCTGCAATGTCTCACTCAAGCTAGATATTAGATGCAATAGGTGTTTTGAGAATTGGATCTTACTGTGATACCAATGTCTCAATCAAGCTATATTTAAAACTGAGGAACGTGGTATAGGAACTGAGTTGCCAGTTCCTATAACCCAACACTTGTGGATAGTTTAAGCCTCATCCGGGTCACAGGGCAACCTTGTGTATGGTGTAAGCCTCTAGCTAGTCACAAAGCTACTTCGCGTGTAATGTAAGATTATGTTCAGTCATAGGGAAATTTCAAGTATGGTGTAAGGCTTTGCTGAATCACAGAGTAGCCTCGCCCAAAAACACAAAGCAATGACTTAAGTCTCAGCCGAGAAGACAATTTCAAAGGATCTCCATCTTGATTTATGCAAGGCAAGATCCCTAAGGCCGAAACACTCGCCTCGGTTAAAGTGAGGTCACGAACAACCATTTTAGTATTCTGTAGATCGACTTTCTTTTCATATCTTTAAATCATATTTGTAAAAGGACAGGGACCCCCGCATATAGGCTAAAATATCTCAGCAATACCTCGTGAAAACCCCAGGGCTATAGACATTAAAAAGCCTTGGTAAGTACTCTCACAACACTATAACAAGGCTGTAGGCCGCACTAGCCCAAGTAAAATGTTTTCTCCTCTCAAGACTTTGCACAAGGATAGAAAACTAGAAAGCTATGAAAAGAATGAAAACTATCAAGCAAGCTTGTAGGATCTAATGGTTTCTCTTAAAAAAATTTGTAAGCATGTATAAAGTCAAGTAGGTATAGCAGGTATATATTTAGATTGCAGAATACAGATTAGCTGAATTAAACACCATTAAAACAATTTAAAATGCTTAGCTCGTGCAAAGATTTACCAAGGTGAGAATCCTAAGCTTCTAATAAGCTCGGGATAAAATTCACCACTAACTTGTATTAATTCGAAAGCAATTACACACTCAAGATACTCCTAGCTTCGTGCAACTCTATCTCACAATACAAGTTTCGTTCAACTCATAAAAGTAATCTCTCTCTATCAAGATCCTAAGTGTTTTAGGCTATATCTGTGCTCACAACGGCTTAAGCTCTATCTAGCTTTCCTCTAGGTTTCTCTCTATCTTAATAGCTTTGCTCTCTTCAGCTTGTGATTCTCAAAACATGTGCTAACAACACTCATATGAACGCCTTATATATTAATTCTAACATACAACCCTTAACCTAGCAATCATATATCTCGCTGCATATGAGGAACGTCACCTCATCGATTCGCATGATCATATTCGCTCCGGATATGCATCTACTCTCCAAATCGCTTTAAGTTTCTTCAACTTGATCTTGTAGCTTCCATGTTGGCGATCCGTGAGCCTACGCGCTTTTCTTGATTTGTCCAGCTTGGCGATTCCCGTTCATCCACTATCCAAAACTAGAAATCATAACAAACTCCTAGTTGTTTCCGTTTCCCTTAACTTGTAGCTTCACCGGCCTCCCTTCCTGGGACTAAATCCTCTAAGCGCATGCAAACGATTCTACCCATGGACATGCTTTAGTGCGATTACTTGTATCTTATCTCCTTTCTTCAGAAGCATGGTCCTCTAGCTTTGCAATGACTCTCGCTTTCTCAAAGCTAGACCTTCCATCTTCTTATATCTTCACTTCAACCTTTATTACGTATTGGCAAGATTCATCTTTCCCTGCTACACCTTATGCTATACCCTCAATGGTCACAGCTAGTCCGCTTGTGCTTAATCTACACTCAGAACTCCTCGAGCTATATCTGCTTCTCTTAAAACACAAAAAGGACATCAAATACTTGAGTTTTTTTATCATCAAACCAAGCAGAACGGTTTAGCTAGTTCATTCTAGCTCTACCTCAAACCAACAATTTCCCCCTTTTTGATGATGACAAATCCATAACAGATAAACGCAATTAATTTCAAAGACTACTCAGTGAAGATACATATATGTAATTTATCTTAATCAAGTGGTACAAATAAAACAAATTAGCTCAAGTGTTTTATATAAGAACACTTTAGCGAGTATATCTTTGTTCCACCTTAGACGAAGACGGTTTAAAATCTTTCTCCTTATTTGAATAAAGATATGTACCTGTTTACTCCTCCCTTTTGACATCATCAAAAAATCCAAGATTAACTCATGTAAACGGAACTAAAGTGGAAAGTGCAATCAAGCTAACTCAGTAATCAAGCGCAAAATAGCAAAAGTGTAACCAAGCAATGAGCGCAAGCTTATAGAAACCAAGAAAGTATACTTTGTAGCATCTAAAATCCTTACACATTTTGTAGCAGGAAAACCTAGGATTACTAGTTAAAATTAATAGAAAAAGAGGAAACTAGAGAACACTACGCATCAACCCTAGTAATCACGCTTTCGACTGAGTGCAACCAAGTTCTGGAGAAGAGTGATCATTTCATCCTACCGAGCTTCCTTGAGTTCAAATTGAGTTGTGATCTCAGCCAGCCTGCGCTCCGCTGATGAACCCTGATCCTATATAGCAGAAACAACTCGCTCGGAGGAAAGCGGGTCACTGGCAGGTGGAAAAAGAACTTCTCTGAGCTGGGTATGGGAGGAGGAACCAGCTATTGTCGATACCTTGGTAAGAATAGGCTTAGCGACAAGCTCGCATAACTTCTCAACCGTGAGCACTTCATTGAATGATGTTTCATGAACTGTACAACCCCTCGTCCTTCAACATTTTGGTATTATGTGCGGGAAAGGAAGAGGAGATCCATGGTGAGCGTGACTTACAACCATGTGTGAGAATATAATTTGGGTTATATTGATTATATGTACGGTTAGTACCTCATCCATGATGCAACAATTAGAAATAGTTACCAAATACAAGTTGGTGTTGCAAGGCGTGATGTTCTTGACGAGGAAGTAGTGCAAGAGTCGCTTGGAGGCCGAGAGATGCTCTGTCTTTAGCACAACTGCAACGTTCTTGCCGAAGACGGTTTCCTTGATAACACGAGAATTGGTTGGCCAAATATTCTTGTGGAGGCGACCAAAACCCACTAAAAGCCATCTGAGCCGGGCTTTTGACCTATTTCCTTCACTAGATCGTTTACTTTGAAACTTTTGCACGCATCGTGAAACCACTAAAAATTAAAGGAAGTTTGTTCACCTGCGAACGAGCTGTTGCTGATTCAAGAACAGAATTGTCCGACCAGATCTAAATATGCCTTGATAACTTCCATCTATAACTTATCCCAGTTTGCAGATTGAGAGGATAAGTGAAGCGATCAAAGTTTGAAGATATCAGAGTTTGAAGCGACCTCAATTGCATGCAGAATGTCCGGCGAGACTATGATTGAAACGAGGATGTCGCGCTTCCCTATTCCTGCTGGGAGGGGCGGGAACTCTGTCTTTTCTACAAGACTTTCTTTTCTTGGCTTCTTTGCGCGTGGTGGTTTCTCAGTTTTCACCACCACTACTACTAAAGATGGCTCTATCTCATCATCTTCTTCTTCTTCTAACTGTACTTCTTCTTCCTCTTCTAGATTTGGGTTGCCTTTAGCTTTGGAGATGCTCTTAGCATCTTTGATGATTTGACGCTGAGCAGGGGAAAACTCATCATTCACTTCCTCATCGAATGATGCAGCTAGTATATTAAAATGAGATGGAGAGATAAGCGGTATATGATCACCTGAAACGGATTTCACCGACGTCACAAATAACTCGGATTTGATTGTGGCGGATCTGAAAGCACATTTGACACTATGGCGGTGACTCGATCCTCTACAATGGATGACTCATTACCTTCCTCTATAGCTCGATCCTCGGTGAGATCTGTGACATTTACTTCTCTGGATTCTGGATTTGCCGGAGTTTCTAGTGTTTTATACGAGGTAGAAACCGTCGCCGGAGTCTAGGCGTCGTAGGAGGCATGGTTTTCTGCTCCGCAAGCCTGGCGAGCCTCTTCCGTTGAGCTCTGCAATTTTTTTCTCATATGTTGCCACAAATTCGTCAAAAAGCTCTTCCATGAATGGTAGGAAAATTGGGGTTTCATCGGACATTTTTAGTTTTTTTGGAGCTTGGAGTGTTTTAGGGTTTGAGGAATTGGTATTTTTAGAGGAGCGATAGTGTATATGTAGAGACTGAGTGTAGGGAAGGTAATAACAGTGTTTCTGGAAATATAGAGAGGGAGATATAGAGTTCACATCATAAAGGTTTGGACATAATGCATACCCGTGTATATATAGATGAGCTCGATCTTCCTCTGTAAGCTTACACCGCCAAACCAATGGCTAGATATCTGTAACTGCTAGCTCCCAAATTTATGCAAATCTCTGCAACGACTATAATTACTCGTTGGACGCTCTGCAATGACTAGAATAACTCCCTTTTTCGGACGCGCTGCAACGGCTACAAATGTAATGGTTAAGTTCGGCTTTGCTGGATCTAATATGAGCAAGATCACTGAGCCACATAACTTTTATGAATCTATTTAGAGTTAGATCACTAAGTTACATATTTAGTCTGTCACATCCTCGAGCCTCAAAATAACCTTCTTCCTTAAGAAAACTTCCTCATTAATCAAGCCTTTAAATAGCTTAATGATGAGGCCAAAATGGCCGTTATGCCTGTCACAATAATATTTCTAAAACCTCACTAACTTCTCTACAAGTAGGGTGGTAAGTAAGGGTCGATTCCACAGGGAGTTAGGTTTCTTCTGTAATTAATAAGATTAACTTTATTAATGATAATAAAAGGGGGAAATTGGATTGATGCTAGACTATAGTTCAATTAAGGAAAAGTAATTTAGAAAATACCTTATTCAGCGAGGATTTGCACTACAGAATGGTCGGTTGATCATTGATTTTTTATTTACTAATCGGGTTCATTCAATTAAGTAATATATTCTAATTGTCCTAATCCATGTACTAGAGTTGCTAGTTAGGTCAACTAGTCTTAATAGCGTCTTGCTTACCAACCTAGCCCTGAAACTATCAAGACTAAATCCTAGGCAGCATTAAGATCATGAATAGATAGGAACGTATATTGCCCTTGGTGCCTATACCTCATTAATATCCCCATCCTACAAGTCTAACTAGAGATTTGTGCCACTAAGTAGGCAAGGTTATCCAACTAGGATAAACCAAGCCCTAGCTATATGAGATATATCTATAAACCTAGGTGATCAAGCTAGATAAAAAAAATCACAATCAATTACGAATACAAACAAGAGATTAAAACAATTCAAGAGATATACCTTTGTTAGAACAAAGGGAGAAAGTCTACAAACCAACCCATCCGTAGGCTTCACCCTGAAGAATAGCGTAATCTCTCTAAAACTCTCTAATTAAACCTAGCACTAAGCATGAAAAGGAGGCAAGCTCTCCTCCCTTATTTATAGAAGAGAAAAACCCAAAAAATAACTTAAAGAAGACCAAGCCTGTATCCCAAGTGAAAGTAGGTAAAAAGGCCCAAAACAACCCCGAAAGACAAGTGAAATCCGTGGCTAAAGACCCACAGCGACGCGTTAGTGCTTCTAACAGCACTGGGGCGTCCGACCTAGTGAGCAGGGCACGGTCACGCCTATCTGGGTGTGGTCGTGTCCCAACTTCAGAAGAATAGCGATGTCCATAAAATCGCTATAACTTTTGACTCACGACTCCGATTGCGCTCATCTTTTGAGACATTCAAGTAAACCTCATTATCTAACTCTTAGAATTGTAATCAACTCAATCGGAGATCGGATCAAGGAGGAAGAGTGATCTGAACTCAGCTCAATATCTCAGCACTTCTTCTCACGTGCGCGAACTTTCTCTGTCTTTCGGCCGTGTTTAACACCTTTTCCTCGTTAGGTTCGGAACACCATAATACGCTCCAAATTATGGCCTTTTCATCTATGAACGATGTTAACGACCACTATTCACACCGTATAAACGTTGCTCATCATACCCTCACACTTAAACCTTGATCTTCCTCGAGTAGGCTGCGCCTAACTCCTGGGCGATCTCAACAAGTATGGATGTTGTGAATGCGGTGGTCTTCGAATCAACTCTTAAGCTCCTATGTACCTATAATAATCAAAGAAATGAGTGTAGACTCTGACTCACGCCGTATTAAACGTCGCTCATCACTTAACCCAAACCAGAGACTGCCACCACAGCTACTACTCACATAAGTTCTTGATCATTCTAGGAGTGTGAAGAGTGTGATATGTGTGACAGATTATAACCAATTAAGCATAAAGAATAATAGGAAATGCACAGTTCACATGTGGGACATAACAGACTCACACTCAACATATATGTATATATAGTATGTGCATATAGAGGAGTAGCTAGCTCTTTGACACAAAAATGAATACTTCCTACTTGTAGAGTTTATAATGGACATAGGAAGCGCTACGTTTAAGTTGTCTAGGGACACCGTAGTAGTGGATCATTTCTATAGGCTTGTAATATGGTTAGAAGACGATCACCATTCTCTATTTTTTGAACAAGAAGATCATGCAATGGGTTATGACTATAAGTGATAGCTTAAATGCAATATACAACTCTAGCTAGGTTGGCCAGATGCAATAGATGATGCATGAATAACCAGTAAGCAAGAAGCACGATCAAACTAAAGATCCAAATGAATATTAATCTGCTAACTCGTAGTCATAGTTGAGAAACATACAGTGCATATCTTGCTTCAGCTAATGAAGAGATAGAAAAACCAGGTTGAAGCCAAAGGCTAAGAAAGATATCCATGCAAATCGTCTTGGAGAGATATTTATTTTTTTGCTCTTCTGCAAAATAAAAAAACACGACTCGGCGAGATGGATAGAGACCCGCTTGGATCCTCCATTGTGTTTCTTGAATAGTCTGGAGTCTCGCTTGAAATATAGTATGCAGATGTACCACAAATTAGTCTCGCTTGAACGAAGCAACACCTAGCTCATATAGATACATATCTCTTTGTAGATAGTGTTAGTTTAAGCATGAGTAGCTTAAACGTTCCTCTTGTTTTGATGATGATAAACATATCTACTCTGTCTTTGACACCAGAAACCCCATCTAATCTAGAGGCCAACGAAATTAGCGCTAGCCGCGCAGAAAGCTATTCCTCCACAACTCCTAAGACTCCAGGGACAACATCTACTCTGTCTTTGACACCAGAAACCCCATCTAATCTAGAGGCCAAAGAAATTAGTGCTACAGACCTTGCTAAAGGTCTAGCGATAGAGGAATGTCGTGATTTAGTACTTGTAGATAATCCAGTCACGACGACAATCTATAACATCATGTCCGACCTCGCCACCATCAAATCATAACTTTTTGTGACATTGGCGAAGTTAGTAACAGGTGACCTTCAACCTCTCCTATCAATCTCAATTACTAGTTGCGTCGTTCATTGAGGACGCGGGTGATGAGTTTGCCCCTGCTTAGCATCAAATTATTAAGTATGCTAAGAGGTATTGTCTGAAGAAGAAAATGATGATGTTGATCCCTCATCGGCTATGGTGGTTTTTAAGAATGATAAACCGCCTCGCTTGAAGAAGAAGAAGAAGAAGAAGAAGAAGAAGAAGAAGAAGAAAACTACACCAATGGGACATCTAGATTTCCCGTCCATTCCAATAGCCGTTGCGAAACGAGACATCCTCACTCCAATCATTGTCTCTCCAAATATTTTTTATGACATTGAGGTAGCTTCGAAATCTGACCGCTTTTCTTATCTTCTTAAGATTCATAACTGGGATACGTTAGAGGTGGATGTGAGCAAGGTCGATCTAGACCTTGTAAGGCAGTTCTATGCGCAGTTCACCAACAGGTGGTCCATGGGAAAACCCAGCTGTTGTAACTTCCTGTGGTCGTATAGTGTGAGTGAAAGCATCAAGGTAAAGGTCCCTGTGAAGGCTATAGGTCATGATCCCGGCCCAGATGGTACCTTGCTAGGCTTTGGACAACATTACAAAAGAATTTGACATCCAATTCGAGAGGTATAAAGGAGAACGTCTTCGGAAAGAATGTACACTCTGTCCTCAAAACCAAGCATCTATCAGCTTCAAAACACTTGCTTCATATTTGATTATCAAAAACATCACTCTGTGCAACACCAACATGGACTTGGTGGCTTGCTAACTGTTGTATCATTGCTGAAGCGTTGAGCGGGAAAATCATAAATACATCCCACATCATGTTCTCCCATATCGTTGTAAGTCATGTTCACACTAGCTCTACTCTTCCCTTTATACACATAATCGCCACAATGTTGAAGGCAGAAAGGTTGTACAAGCCAATGAATAAGACATTGTTTAATAAGATGATCACGGTTGAGAAGGTTTCGAAGGTGGTAACTAAGCATGTCTCGGCTAAAGCATCGACACTGGCTGCTTCCTCCTCCCGTACCCAATCTAGAGAAGTCCATATACCATCTTCCAATGATCCACTTTCTTCGGAGCAAGTTATACACAATATTCAAGCTCAATTCTTGGCACTGTAGCGCAAGCTTACAAGGATTATAGCTCAGCTTGAGCTCTTGACAACTAGCAATGATAAAATGATTATCCTTTTTCTGAACTTGGTGGCTCTCACTTTACAACGTGATGACTAGGGTTGAAGCTGTGTATTTATGCGTTATTTTGTTTCCTATTTTGCTCTAAAGTTGAACTAGTAATCCTTAGGTTTTCTACTACAAAGGTGTAAGGTATTTTTATGTTGTAAACTGTAGTTTTGGTTGCTATATGCTTGCGCTTTATGCTTGGTTACACTTTAGCTATTTCGTGCTTATTGTCTTTCATTCATGATTACTGAGTTAGTTTGATTGCACATTCCACTTCAGTTCCCTTTGCATGAGTTAAGCTTGCATTTTTCGATTATGTCAACAGGGGGAAGAGAGCAGGTACATATCCTTATTCGACTAAGGCGGAAGATTTTAGACCGGCTTGGTCTAAGAAGGAACAATGGTATACTCGCTAAAGTGTTCTTAGAAAAAATATCTGAGGCGATTTGTTATATCTGTAGTACTTGATTAGGCTAAATTGCATATCTATACCTTAAACTGAGTACGCTTTGAAATTGTTTATGCTTACCTGTGTATGGGTTTGTCACCATCAAAAAGGGGGAAATTGTTGGTTTTACTTAGAGATGGAATGAGCTTAGCTAAACATTTACGCTACTTTTGACGATAACAAACTCAAGTATTTGATGTTTTTTGTGTGTTTAAAGCTAACCGGGTATAGCTCGAGGAGTTCTAGGTGTATCTTGAACACAAGTGGACTAGCTCTGACCACTGAGGGTCTAGCTTAAGGTCTAGTGGGGAAAGCTGAATCACACCAAATCGTAATAAGAGTTGAAGTGTATAAATAAGAATACAGAAGTTGTATCATTAAGCGAACGAGTGTCACTGTAAAGCTAGAGGATTACACTTAAAACAAAAAGAGAAGATACAAGTAATCGATGTTAAAGCATGTCCACAGGTGTAATCGTAGGCGTGCGCTTACAGGATTTCGTCCAAGGAGGGATGTTCGTTGAAGCTATAGCTTAAGGGGAATGGAAACAACTGAAGGTTGTTAGGATTTCTACTTTTGGATAGTGGATGTGCGGGGATCGCTAAGCTTGACAAATCAAGAGAAGCAGTGAAGCCACAAATTCCCAATGTGGAAGCTAGATGATCAAGCTGAAGAAGCACAAAGTGACATGGATCGTTAATGCATTTAAAGAGTGAAGATGATCATGCGGATCACTGAGGTGACTGTCTTCAGTGCATTGCAAGTATAAAATTGCTAGCTTAGGGATGTAAGTTAGAATTGCTATATAAAGCGTGAAAATGAGTGTTGTTAGGCACGAGTTTTGAGTGTCGCGAGTTGAAGAGAGCAGAGCAATTAAGCAAGAGAGAAATCTAGAGGAAAGCTACATAGAGCTTAAGTCACTATGAGCCAAGGTATAGCCTAAAATATTTAGGAGCTTGATCTAAAGAGATTACTTGTATGAGCTGAACGATATTTTTATTTTGAGAGATAGTTGCACAAATCTAGGAGTAGCTTAATTGTGTAATTGTTCTTAATATAATACAGGTAGTGGTGTGTTTCATCCCGAACTTATTAGAAGTGTAGGATTCTCACCTTGGTAAATCTTTGCACGAGCCAAGCATCTTTATTTCATATTAATTGTGCTTAATTGTAGCTAATCTCTATTATGCAATCTAACTCAATAGATTCTATAGCTACTTGAGTTTAACTTGAGATTACTAAAGTTTAGATCATCGATCCTACAACAAGAAGTAATGATCTAATTTGTCTTTATTATGCCTAATTAACAATTACTGTTAATAGTCTCGTATTCGGACTCGATATAGTGATAGGATAAGGATAAATGAACTTGTTCATAGATGAAGTCTCAACAAATTATCTACTTGGGCCTTATTATGCCCAGTTGACCGATATATCCATTAAGTTTGATATTCTTGTATTCGGACTCACTGTAATGAAAAAATATATATAAATCATCTCTTACATGAATGAAACCTCACGTAATGATCTATTTGGACCTTACTAAGTTGACCCAAATAGACAATAAGGATGATATTCTCGTATTCGGATTTGATGTAGTGAAACAATAAGGATAAATTACCTCGTACATGAGCCCAATATATATTACTCATTGAGTACAACTGTTTCAAAATGCAAACTCTAATATGTCCCATTAAGCCACACTAATTAAAAACATCAACTCGAAATCCTATGTTTTTGTGTGTCTGGCTCTTGTATGCTAATATTGGGCGAACAAATAAAACTCTAGAAAATTTACACAGAGAGCTCTTTTCCATGCGATTAGATTGAATGCACCATTAGGAGCTTTGTTCACCTGGTATTAATGCACAAGTGGAGAGGAGACACCAAAGGGTGAGGAGCCGAACCTCATGCTCCTACTTTTAACACACCAAAGGGGGAGGAGAAGAGCTTTAGTGCCTAATTTTTGACGCACCAAAGGGGGAGGAGACGAGCCTTGTGCAAAAATCGTTAGCGCACCAAAGGGGAGGGGACGAGCCATGTGCGCCTAATTAATATGCAGCAAAGGAGAAGGTTGCGACTAAGAATGCACGAAAAGTAAGCGTACAAGGGAGATTTCTATACTTCTAATTATTCGTTCACTTATTTTTACCCATACAATCAAAACTCTCAAAAATATCCTTGGAAATACTTGTGCAATTCATGTTGGAGTACAGATGTGTGGGGAATGGTTAAGTGCACATGATCATGCGCATATATATGTTAGTTTAAACATGAGTAGCTTAAATGTTCCTCTTGTTTTGATAATGATCTAATGTCTTTTGTGGGTATTGAGCTTTTAGGAAAAGCTTTGATACCTAGAAGAATAGCTTTGGTGCAAGTGGGCACACTAGAGACTAGCTTTGTACATTGCGGAGAAAGCAAGTCTCCAAAGGCAGTCATGAACAAGTAAAAAGAAAAGAATTATTTTTCAAGTGAAGTATGTTGAAGACAAAGGACTAGCGTAGAACGAAGAGAGTTGTTGCGAGCTAGTAAATCCATTGCTTCATCATTTGAGTATGTCCGAGTGTATCCAAGTAAAGTAAACTATGTCCTAGCTGCAAATCATGCACCAATGTGTAGAGTATTCAGGCTAGGCGAAGGGAAGGACGTGAACCTAAGGATAGGATGAATGTGTTTCTACCTATGGATAGTGAGGAGCGTGGATAGCCAATCTGGAATAATAGGAAGCGCAAAAGTGGTGTGAAGAGGAACGCCAGCGTGAACATGTTTGTTACAAGTTTGTTGCTCAAGAAAAGAGGTGACGTGTGTGGTTGAATCTGTTGAAGCTACTTTGTGGAGCTGTCACACGGATTGCCAACGTGGCACTCTTTGTTGTACTATTGTATAGGTTTTCCTTTCTTGGAGAATAAGTTAGGAATTTTATAAATAGGTGCAATAGGTGATTTGTTAGTGCACAAACATGAGAACCACATAGTGGAGAAAAAGTCTATCTCGCTTAGGAGAAGCAACCAAGACATAAACAAAAAATGATTCGTAAAATTGTAGGGTGATTATGGTTGATTGTTTAGTGTAGAAGCTAGTGATATCAAGAGGGAGCGAGTACGTCAGTACACCTTGAGGGCAACGAGGGGAGGATAACTCGTACAGGGCTGATGAGTGATTGTATTGAGTGGAGGCTTGTAAGTGTTTGTAATCACATAGTGGAGAAAAAGTCTCTCTCGTGTTTTGAATCATGGAGAACAGGAAAATTGTTCATGTTAAACTACTCAGGAAAATGTCCAGAGAACATGGCAGTTTCAAAACCAAAGAACATCCGACAACACTTTGTAACAAAGCCAATGGTGGTCTACCTCCAGATTCAAGCCCCTACTCAAGTTCAACCTTCGTTTGCTTCAATTTCCGATGTTATGGTCATTCAAACAAGGATTTAATGAAGACAAAGTCTCCATCTAAGAAGGTATTATGGGGAGATTCACAAGAAGAGCCAAAGTGTCAAGATACTTGTCTAATAGCTATCGATGACTCTGAAACTGAAGATGACTTTAAGGTAATCCAAGACTTGTAAGTGTTTGTAATTCGTTGAGATTTTACATGAGTTGGCCTTGGATAATGAAGTTGTTCGTGCTAATGATAGATCCCGGCATGAAGAACTTTGTGATTTAAGAGATCAAATAGATGAGTTAAATAACCAATTGTGTACAAAGGCTGCTCTTCGTACTTAAATCCGTGAGCTTTGTAATCACAATGGGTTAGCTTCTGTCCAAATTAATAACTCAGCTATCTTGAGCAAGATTGATGAAGTTTTAACCAAGCTAGATGATCAAGCTGTGTCTGTGAAAGCTAAAATTGTTAACAAAATAGTTTTCGTGAAAGCTAGACAATGGTTAGTCTTCAACAATCATGGTTCGTCCGACTCAGGAACTTCTCTATCTAGCGAGCTACATGATAAAATCATTAATCTAGACAAGGAACATTACTCTTGCCGAGCACAAAACTCATACCTACAAAGCAAAGTGAGTGTTCTACATAACAAACCAGGTCATGAAAAACAATGGTATCACGGAGAGAAAGTGCATTCTATGTACGTTAAGCAAGAGCAATCTTCTCCTAACACTCAACGCCTTACACGACGAGACCATTTTGCCCTAGTAAAGGAAAATATGGTTATATTTGATATGATCATTCACTAGTAGAAAAAACACTTGTTGAGGCTCCCTTTTAGAGGCGGACCTAAAACAAAACGCCTCAAAAACGTCCTATGCTATCATATTTTTAGGTTTTTGAGGCGGAAAATTACTTTATACGCCTCAAAATTTTTTTATTGGGGTAGGCATAACATTATATGCCTCAATAAGTATCTGGAAAAATTTTCCCGGTAGATTTTATAGAGGCGGGCCTACAAGAGCCCGCCTCTATAAGAATTTATTGAGGCGGGCCGAGAATGCCCGCCTCAATAAAAATGAGCCTTCGGGCTGACTATTAGAGGCGGGCTAAAATGCCCGCCTCTTTTAAGGCCTGTTGAGGCGGGCCGTATTACGCCCGACTCATTTAATACTTGTTGAGGCGGGCCGCTGTGCGTCCGCCTCAACAAATCCCTTCTAAATAACAGCCCCGACTTCATTTCCGCCATTCCGCCATTCACTTCGTGTCTTCGTCTTCTTCGTCTTCTTCGTTCCGCCGGTTTCTTCCACTTCGTTCCGCTCGTGCGTCTCCGATGGCCGCCTCTACGCGCATTCACCCTCCTCGCACGAGCGTTTGCCCTCCTCACCGCCTCTCTGCACGTTCTCCCTCGTCTTCGCGTTCTCGTTTCGTCTCCGCGCGCGTTCGCCCTCCTCTCGCGTTCTCGTCTTCGTCTTCGCTGGCCGGTAAGTATTCTATCTACCAACTTGTGCATTTAAGTGTTTAAATCTACCCCGAACTTGTGTATTTTTTTGTGTTTATAGTTTGTGCATTCAAGGTGTCTGATGAAATTCCTCTATGAAAATATGAAAAATATACCCCTAATTCATATACTATCTTTCATCCTAGTCAAATCTAAACAACTAATACTAACAACTTGTGCATTTAAATGTTTAAATCTATCCTGAATTTGTGTATTTTTTGTGTTTATAGCTTGTGCCTTGAAGGTGTTTGATGGAATACCCCAATGAAAATATGAAAAGTATACACCTAATTCATATACTATTTTTTGTGTTTATAGCTTGTGCATTGAAGGAGTTTATTGAGGCGTTGTCTTGAAGGATCGATATTGGATCAAGGTAATACTTCTACCCTAATTTCATAGGCCCTTGGCGGGATAGATTTCATAATTTAGGCCCTTGGCGATATAGTTGAGTTTGTATTTTTTCTTGCTTAATTGCGTATTATTATCTATTAAATTAGGCCCTTGAAGGGATAGAATTCATAATTTAGGCCCTTGGCGGGATAATTATTAGAAATGATATTAAATCTTCCTCTTTTTGCAATTATTACTAGAAATGAGCCATCCTTGGATGTACGGTGCTCATACTTCGACACAATACTTGAGTGGGGTTGAAGAGTTTATTACATGTGCTTTAGCACACCAACGAAGTACGAAAGCAGAAAAAAATCCATTGTCCTTGCCGTGATTGTAAGAATATAAGGCGGTTAGATGATACTGATGAGATTGAGGATCATTTATTTCGTCGTGGTTTCAAAGAAGATTATCATGTTTGGTTTTGGTATGGTGAGAAAATACCTGATCGTCCAAGTTCTAGTGTCAATGAGTTTGATGTTCGGGTAGACACTGATGATAGTGATGATGATATTGCTGAGAATAATGAGATGGATGATTATGATGACCAAGAAGATGATGAAATAAATGGGATGATGGATGGGGTGAGAGATCACTTGAACGAACGACCTCAAATGTTCGAACAGGTATCAAAGGCTGCAGAGACTCCCTTATATCCTGGGTGTACAAAATTTAGCAAGTTAGAGGTTGTGTCAGTACTTTACAACTTGAAATGTGCTTCTGGTTGGACTGATGGAAGTTTCAACACCTTATTTGAATGGTTAGGTGAATTTTTACCAGAAGACAATGAGATGTCTATCTCTACTTAGTACGCCATAAAATTGATGTGTCCCTTAGGCATAAATGCAGTCAAAATAGATGCGTGCCCAAATGATTGTATGCTTTACAGAAATGAACATGAAAAATTGAATGAGTGTCCAAAGTGCGGTGCATCTCGTTACAAACGTAAAGGGGTAAATTCGGATAAGAGGGGCCCAACAACTATGTGGTATCTTCCAATAATACCTACGTTTCAGCGTTTGTTTTCGATAAAGAAGGAAGCCAAAAATCTGAGATGGCATGCGGAAGGGAGAAAGAAAGATGGACAGCTTAGACATCCTGCTGATTTTTCTCAATGGAGAAATATTGATAAGAAATATTCTGAATTTGGTGATGAGATTAGGAATCTGAGACTTGCTTTATGTACAGATGGTGGAGTCCGTATGGTACTTTAAGCAGCCAACATAGCACCTGGCCGGTTCTTCTAGCGATTTATAATCTTCCTCCATGGTTGTGTATGAAGCGCAAGTATATCATGTTATCACTCCTCATCTCCGGGCCTAAGCAACCTGGGAATGACATAGATGTGTATCTTTCTCCACTTGTTAATGATTTGAAATTATTGTGGAATGAAGGTGTCCCAATGTTCGATCCATACACAAACTCAAACTTTACCTTGCGAGCTATGGTTTTTTGTACCATAAATGATTTTCCGGCATATGGAAACTTGTCTGGGTACAAAACCAAAGGAGAACAAGCATGCCCTATATGTGAAGAAGATATGAAACCCGCCTACTTGAGAAATTACAAGAAAAATGTGTATGTAGAGTACCGGAAGTTCCTTAGTCGATATCACCCTTACCGTAAAAAGAAGAAGGATTTCAATGGGTACACCGAGGAAGGAGTAGCTCATACACCTTTGACAGGATCACAGGTTTATGAACGGATTAAAAATGCTGACAATAAATATGGCAAGTGCTTCAAGTCCAAATCTAAAAAGGGTGTTTTATGGAAGAAAGTGTCTATACTATGGGATCTGCCTTATTAGAAAGATTTGTCGGTTAGGCATTGTCTCGATGTGATGCACATTCAAAAGAATATTTGTGATGCCATAATTGGGACTTTGCTAAATATACCCGGAAAGACGAAAGACAACCAGAACGTTCGTTTTGATATGAAGGAGAGGAATATTCGACCAGATTTGTGGCCGGTAGTAAAACCGGATGGTAAAAATACTTTTCTGCCTCCGGCCTGTTACACAATGTCAAGAAAAGAGAAAAAGGTGTTTTGTGAGTTCTTACATGGCATTAAGGTTCCATCGGGGTATTCGTCAAATGTAAAACGTCTAGTTTCTCTTTCGGACCTTCGGTTGATTGGTATGAAGTCTCATGATTGTCATGTATTGATTAATGTTTTCTTACCGATAGCACTTCGTGGGATATTGCCGAAACACGTGAGACATGTTATAACAAAGCTGTGCGTCTTTTTCAGTTCGATATGTGCTAAGGTTATTGATCCGGAAATATTGGATGCTCTACACGTTGATATTGTCGAATCTTTTTGTCGATTTGAAATGTACTTTCCGCCGTCTTTCTTTGATATAATGGTGCACTTAATTGTTCATTTGGTTCGAGAAATCAAGTTATGTGGTCCGGTATATTTAAGATGGATGTATCCTTTTGAGAGATTTTTTGGCAGTTTAAAGAACAAAGTAAAGAATCGGGCGAATCCAGAGGGTAGTATCATTCGTGGAGTCCTTCATGAAGAGATATCTCAATACGCAGCTGATTTTTTTTCAAGGCTTCATCCAATAGGTCTTCCAAAATCTCGTCATACAGGGAGGCTTGAAGGAGAGGGAGTAATTGGTAAAAATATAATATCTCCTCCATTTGAAAGGAAGAATAAGGCACATCTTTGTGTGTCGCAGCATCTTACAGAGGTGAATCCTTACATAGAAAAGCATTACACTGAATTGCAGCACAATAATCCGAAATTGAATGAAAGAGATTTGATGCGGGAACATAATCGGACATTTATTGATTGGTTTAAGAAGGAAGTAGCTGAGGAACTTAGGAAAGAACATGACGTTTCTGATACGGTCAAGTTGTTATCTTGGGGTCCTCGACTATGTGTTCGGTCTTACGAAGGATATGATATCAATGGGTTCACATTCTACACTAGAAGACAAGATGAAAAGTGTGTGGTGCAGAATAGTGGAGTGAAGGTTATTGCATCATCTAGGGTCTATGCGAGCGCTAAGGACAAAAGACCGGTTGATGCAACACAATTGTATTATGGTGTTATCGAAGAAATTTGGGAGCTTGATTATAACAATTTTACAATCCCTTTTTTTCCGGTGCAAGTGGGTCAACAACCCTAACAAGGTGAAGCAAGATGAAATTTATCCGGGTTTGACATTGGTATACTTTAACCGATTAAGTGATAGTGACGAGCCAATTCATCCTAGCATCACAAGTTAAGCAGATTTTTTATGTGGTAGACAATGTTGATCCTAGATGGCGTGCAGTTGCCCAAGGTAAAAGACATATTCTTGGTATTGATGATGTTGTGGATGAAGATGAGTATGACGAGTATGATGATACACCCTTGTTATCAACTGTTGTTCAACCATTACGCGAGGAGGAAGATATATATAATACTAATCATATCCGTACAGATCATAGGGAGGGAATATGGGTTATAAATCACGAATGAATAAGATGAGGTGGAATCATATACTAACCATTAGCCTGTTTTTTTATATCTACTCATGAAATCATGATCTAATTATTTTTTTTACTTTGTTGCAGGAATTCTAGCTTGGGATGGCTGATGAAAGAGAAAATGCTATTTGTCCTACCCAAGGTGACCCCGAATCACAACGTGTTAGCGCAATTATACAGATTCATAAAGGGTGTGGTCCGTCGAAAGGTGTTCAAGTAAAACAGCCTATACACCTTGAGTATAATGCGTTTAATGTCCCAGATGGCCAATGGTCAAAACAATACGGAAAACAAGTTGGGAGTTGTGCTCAAAGAATAAATATTAACGAGAAAGAATACCGAAAGATAGATGAGCAGACGAGGCAAGGGTTTTGGGAGGAGACCAAGGTATAATGTCTTTTTAAATTACACCTTGAATATATACTATATTAACTATCATTAATGTACTATAAAAATTCACATCTTATGTTCCACATCATTGATGATGTGGCTAAATCAAGGGAAAAATATTTCCATTCACGTGTGGCAAAACGCTTTAGAGATTTTAAGAGCAAGTTGGTAGCTCGATGGATAACTAAGACGTTCAAGCCGTCGAAGTATCCTACAAACAAGATGCCTTGTGATGTCTACCACCATATTTCAGAGGCTGATTGGTTAGCTTTTGTTCAAGAATATCACAAGCCAGAGTAATTGGTAATAATATTATTTCCTTTTAGTGCTACTTCGTTATAGGCCAGAGTCATTGATAATAATGTTTCTAACTCATTGGTGATAATGCTCTTGACTTTTGACAGGCTCGTAGTGCGAAAGGAAAGGCAAGTGCAGCCCAGAACAAGAATCCTCATCGCACCGGCCAGGCAGGTTATATTAGAAAACGCCATGAGTGGATAAAAGAAGGACGAATCCCAGAGGAAACAGCTATATCTCTATCAAGTAGCTCCTCAATGAACTCATCGGTTCCTAGAGCTAGAAAATACAGATCAAAGGAATGGGTTTTGGCTCATCATGTTAGAACTGCGGATGAAAAGTGGGAAGTTAGCCCGAATGATAAGGATGTCGTAGAAATTGCAAGAAAAGTTGTAAGTAGTGCTTTGCAATGAATATTTACTTAAATTTACTTGTAAGTATGAACTAATTTATACTTTTCTAATCGGCATCATAGGATGAGTATAACGAAGAAGATGAAAAAGGAAACCTTACGTTTGAGGATGATGAGGATGCCCTCACCAAAGCCATTGGGAAAAAGGATCATCGTGGACGTGTCAAGGCAATAGGTGGAACTGTGGGTTATAGAGTTGCTTTCGGTCCAAGAGAACGACAAAGAAGATGTTCTAGTGAAGCTTCTTCAGATCTAATCGAATCGATCAGAGCTGAAGTTAGAAAGGAGTTTGAAGGTGAGTTAGATAAAAGTGTGGCTGAGGCCCTACAAAAGCAAATAAGCTCCATGTTACACATAAATCAACCACACTTCACTTCTACTACCGATCTTGAACCTAATGTTGATGCACCCTATACCACTTGTCATGATTCCACACTGCAACCACGTGAGCTGAAGGTATGACTGATGCAACAATTTTATCATCAAATCTTTATGTCCAAATACCTCTTATAACATGAATTAAAATACCTCTTATGCAGGAAAGGACACCATGCCATCTTGCCCTTGAGGATAAAGATTCTAGTAATAAAGTGCTCGTAGCGGATGGTATGGTACATCCCACAAATGATGCATCGTGCCAGCACTTCACACCAATGAAGCCTGATCACTACAAAGTCCAAGTTGATTTTGTTTATGATGGACATCATGATGATATTCTTCCGGTGCCTACGGGTGATGGTTTCACTAACTTAGGCGGTGCTCAGGGAAGTTTCGTGCAATAGCCGATCCGCTTAGTGATTTTCAAAGACGACGAGGTAAGAAGTCCAAGTCATTTCTCTAACTTAGGCGGTGCCTACGGGTGATGGTTTCACTTACTCACTTTTGCTCATCTATAATTTAAATATATATAGGACTATACTACTCCACGCCCAACAAAGAAGTCCAAGTCATTTCTCTCGAAAAAGGTGGATGACAGCGCCAAAAATACAAAGGTAAGTCAATTTAGGCCCTTGGCGGGATAGTTGCATATTATTATCTATTTAGGCCCTTGGCGGGGTAGAATTCATAAATTAGGCCCTTGGCGGGATAGTTATATTGAATGATATTACATCTTCCTTGTTTGTATTCAATGAGTCTCAGTCCAACAAAGAAGTGGTTGGTAGCTGTGATAAAAAAAACGGAAGAATCAGCTGCAAAAAAAAAAAGAAAGAAGAAAACGAAGCAATTCAAGGTCATGGCCAATCGTGCAAGTGGTTGCAATTTGTTATGTCTTTGGCGTCGAGAGATATATATGATAATATTCCCATTCCATTGGATGCCTCAGTTTGGAATTATGTGACGACAGATCAAAAAACATATGTCACTGCATCCGATGTAGAAGAATTACTTAAGGGGGATTGGTTAAACATTTCGGTGATTCAAGTCTACATGATGTAAATATTAATCTTTATCTATTAATTGTCAACTATCAATCTTAATCTTTTTTTGTAATTTTTCAACTATCATTCTTAATTGTTTTTCCTTTAAATGTGCAGGTATTTATTGGACAATCACACATATGCATTTGAAAATTCTGGAATTGGATTCATCTGTCCTGAGATGATGTCAAGCACTAGAATCAAGGCCGAACCATCTGTTCCAACAACTTACTTGCAACGTGTATTCAATGCTAACAGTGCCAAATTGTTTTTGCTCCCATATAATCAAGAGAAAGTGTTTTCAATAAGTTTCATATATTATTAGTATTTTAAGCAATAATTAATTTTTATCAATTTACGTTTAAATGATGCAGCAATCATTGGATTATGTACATGATAGACCTATTTAAAGGACATGTCTATCTTTTCAATTCTCTGAAAGATCCAGGCAGCAGAACGACTGATGCATCTCGAGTCCTGAATTTGTAAGATATTTGACTTAAAAACCCCCCTTTTATCATTCTCTAAGGTCCTCCTTTCGTAACCCCCAAGAAGCCCAAGAGATACAAAGATAAAACTGATTTTTCGGAAGAGGGTCAGAGGGATACTCGACCCGTTACTCGGCCGAGTATCCGCCCGAGTAGCAAGCCACCGCGCGAGCCTCAGAGACATACTCGGGCCGATACTCGTCCGAGTAACGGGCCGAGTATCTCTCTGAGGCTCGCGCGGTGGCTTGCTACTCGGCCGAGTATCCCTCTGGATAGTTCATCAACTTCACTTCGTCATGGCTCGTCTCGTCCTTCCTTTCGCCCTTCTTTGCCCGGTTCCATCCTTGCTTATGAATTAGTTTTTTTTGGAATACTAACAATATCATTTTCATGATTGGATTGCGTGAATTTTCTAGGGCATTTCAAGTGTTTAGGTATCAAGGTGGAAAGTGCGATAAATCATTGGGAAAACGTAAGACGTTTAGAGTCATTGATATAGAGGTACATATAATATTTTAAACGCTAGATTTAGGTTTGTTTATCTATAATCGAAAGCATTGTATCTAGCTAAGACAACCTCCTTATTTTGTGTAATTAGTGCGCCCAAAAAAGCGGCAAGACCGAGTGTGGCTATTATGTCATGAAGCTCATGTTAGAGATAGTCACGGGATTCGATGACTCTGATGATTACCGACTAGATAAGGTATGTAACTAATTAACTATACATTGATGTATTTTAGTTTTTTTATCAATAATTTCTGTGTTTCTTATGAAGCTATATACTAAGAGGACGACATCATATACTGTTGAAGAAATGGATGTAGTTCGTGAGCAATGGGCACAATATTTTACATCGAAGTATCTATCATTGGATTGAACTTATTCGTACTTGTCATATATATATGTAAACTGTTGTTGAGAACTTAACTATACTCTGGTCAAACCTATTGTGTTGTTGTACATTATTCTATAAATTTGTGTGTGGTTATTTCAGCCGATTTTAAGAGCAGGTAGGGGCATCCAGAAGCCCGCCTCTAAAACCTCCACAACAAGTGCCTTCGAAGGCACTTGTTGCGACACTTATTGAGCCTCTTTTAGAGGCGTACAATAGGCCAGCCCGCCTCTAAAAGCCCTTGTTGAGGCGTACAATACTTTTAGAGGCGGGCTTCGTTAGACCCGCCTCTAAAAGTGTCTTTTTTGAGGCATATTTAGCGCGCCTCTAAAAGTGTTCCCACTTGTTGCAGCCCCCTCATTAGCTGCGAACGGTATACACCTCAACAAGTGTCAAAATGCCCGCCGCAAAAAGGGTTTTTTCCACTAGTGATTATTGTACTTATTGTGGGAACAATGGTCACTTGAAGTATGAGTGTGAGCGTCTAAAAGCACTTAAACAATGGCCTTATAAGTTTGTTGAGACTAAATCTAAGGGTTAGCTTAATCAATCGAGTCTTTCAAAAGAAAAGCCTGATCAGAGCGAGTTATCTAAAACTAAGCGTGTACGTACTTGGCCCTCAAAAGACAAGCACCGACAAGCTAAGGCAAAGCAAAAGTTAACTTCTAAAGGTAAACCCAATCAGGTGCTCGATCTTAATGATGAAAGCTACCATGTGCAAAATCCCAAAATTGTGAAGATGAGTGTTCTACCTTCCAGTTCTGAGTATGATAATTCTAACAGCCCTACGAAGCCAAAGCTTCATTGGTTCTCCAAAGCTTGAACTTGTTTTTGCAGGTTTGGAATGAAGAGTAAGTGCTTAATAAGTAGACGTGGTTCAAGCAAAAGATTAGTGCGGTATGTATATACATAGTTTGAGCGAAATATCACTATGTAATAGCCATGTAGTTTGAGCAAAACATCACTACGTACAGGGGCTATATCAGAACTACTCTAATTCCAAGCGAAAGGAGGAGATCTCTATCTTCTTCAGGACTAAATACAATAGATCAAGCAACGAGACTAAGATAGTTATAAGCGAGTCTCAAAGGATTCAAACGACTCTTTATTTTTACTGAACCATATCCAACAAACCGAATATCAATGTTGGAGAGATTATTGATAAGGGTGAAGCTTACTCATGTACCAACAGAGAACCAAACCGCTGACATTTTTACTAAAGAACTGAACCGGGTACCTTTCTTAAACCTACAACTTCAGTTGAGATAAATTCCTATCAATTAGACCATTCGTCAACTCGTTGTAAGTTCCTTTTGACTGGCTACATTTATGCATACTACTTTGTCTTTCGGAGCTTAGGATGAGATACACTTTCATGACCTTTTCTTGTTAACTTGCTATATCTGAACAAGAACTGACTAGCTTGATGAGTATATTAATGCAAACTTGTTACTATCTTCTACATCATGGAATGCTTTTCTTTACTTGTCTTGAAAGTGGTGATCGTCTTCTTGCCTTATTACATGCCTAAGAAATGATCCACTTCTAAGTGTCCCTAAGCTGAATTTAGTGTTTTGCTTCTTGATTCCCTTGATAAACTGCACAACAGGAGTATGCATTATTGTGACAAAAAGCCAATATCCCATTTAAATGCACATGATTATTACATACTATATGTGAGTGTGAGAGACCCCACTTTTATGTGCATTATATCCCTCGTAGTCACGCTTTGATATTCATGTTAAGATACTGTATCACATCTCAATCGTTATTGTACCTCTTCTGGTATTAGTAGTTAAAGCCCCAACTAATCAAGCGAGTAAAGAATGAACTACCTCGAAGCCCAACACAACTATCAATTCCAAGTGCTAATCAAGTGAAATGAAATCTAAAGACAATACTTTATGGCGGTATTCAGAATATCTTGTCCAGTGTTGCTTCACAAATATTAGCTCGAGACCAGTACCAAGCTACTCTTTATCATTTAGCATTAAGACAAGCAAAGTTATTCTAAGCAGAATTCAAGTCTCTTGGTAAAAGCTAGTGAACATACTAAGGAAGACGGTGGTTTGATTTGATACTCCTACTTTGTTTCTAAATATTCCTTGTGTGACTATTTCACAGACTCGTTAGGATTCCAGCTATAAAAGGTGTGAGGACTATTATATACATTCACAATATGCGTTTGGTTGACTTTAGTGACTTGAGTGCTTCATGGTTACTGTCTTGATTACATGCTCTTTGAATGATTATGCATATTATCTGGGTTAAGCATGAATGAGTAACTCACTTTTAGTTGCCTTTGATGAATTATCTATTCCTTTTCGATGATGCCAAAAGGGGGAAGAAAAATGGTTTCGGCAGGTGAAGCATTGAGGTAGAATACTCTTTCCGTTGTCAAAGTTGAGAAGAATTTGGACCGGCTTGGTATAAGGTGGAATAAAGGTATACTTGCTAAGTGCATTTAGCAAGATTTTGAGCAGATTTGGTAAATCTATCAAGTATCAGTTTAAGCTTCATTTCATATCTTAAGCTTAACTGAGTATGTTTTGAAATTAATGTGCTCACAATGTTAAGTATTTGTCACATCAAAAAGGGGGAAATTGTTAGTTTAAGCATGAGTAGCTTAAAAGTATATCTTGTTTTGATGATGATAAACACAACATCTAATGTATTTTGTGAGTATTGAGCTTATAATAGCTTTGATAGCTAGAAGGATAGCTATGGTGCAAGCGTGTGCGCCAGAGACTAGCTTTGTGCCTTGCGGGGAAAGCGAGTCTCCCAAAGGCAGTCATAAACAAGTCAGAAGAAAAGAATTATTTTTCAAGTGAAGTATGTTGAAGGAGAAGGACTAGAATAGAGTGAAGAGAGTCACTATGAGCTAGTGAATCCATTGCTTTAACATTTGAGTATGTGTGAGTGTATCCAAGTAAACTAAACTATGTCCCAGTTGCAAATCATGCACCATCGTGTAGAGTATTCGGGCCAGGCGCAGGAAAGGACACATTAGTACAAAAAGGGGCATTGGCTACTGCCGATTTACCATGATTCCGTGTATTAGGTTAGTAAAATAGCATCACACGTATTTTTACTACAGTTTTTAATATAACCGTAGTAATTAAACAGTGTATTTACCACATTTTTATAATAACCGAGGTAATTGACCAAAGTTTTGCTGAAATACCACAACTCCTCATAAGCAGAGTAATTTTATGGTAGGTTTACTACGTTTGAAATTTTGAGGGAGTAAATATGGTGTAATTTTACTACGGTTAAATTATATAGAAGTAATTATGTGTAATATTAATACGGTTTAGGTTACCGCAGAAGTAATTGTTATATCATTTTACTACCGTTTCTATAAGAGTTAAATTAACATGGTTTAATATACATTTAGTTCTATTTATGAAGAATCCTAGACTACAATTTACTACTACTAACACTTGTCAAAAAGTTACCGTTATAATAATATATAGTCTTGATTATTTTCTATTAATTAGGTATCTTAATTTATGTAATATATTCTGCATTATTTTCAAGAATATCATGTTTTTATTTGAAACTTGTAATAAAATATTCTATTTTATACAAGAAATATGGTTTATTATTAAAAATATAACATTATTTCATTATTTGATTATAAGGATATCCAATAAAAAAAATATCTAAAATAAAGAATAAACAGAATTACAATTAACAAAGAAAGTATTATTTAAATGTGAAAATATAATGCATGTGTAGCATGTAAAATATTCTAATTTATGTACAAGATAGCTACAACCTACAAATAATATAAACCTACATAACAATATAAGATATCTCACTAAATCTACGTACGAGATATGTATTGTTTACCATATATTTTCATTATTTTTAATTTAAATATATTTTTTAATATATCTTAATTGTACGGTAGATATATTATATGTCATGCCTTTATTTTATATTCAATGTGTCAGCTAGTATATTCTAATTTATGTATAAGATAACTATTGCTTGTCTAATACATTATTTAGGAGATGTAGTTTTGAAATAAATTAAAATAATTTTTTTTTTAAAATAACATTGTATTGTATTATCATATAAATAATATATCTAATTATAGATTTAATATATATAAATGATAAAGAAAGAAAAAAAATCATAAGATAAGAGAGATTTAGGAGATGTAGTTTTAAAATAAACTAGACTAAAATAGAGTCTTATAAAAAACAATATTATTGAAAGTATTATACATTATGTGCAAAATATGTGCAAAATTTCATGGACTAGCTACTTAGTTTAAAAACATATTTTTGATAATTTTATTCTTGAAAGTATTATACATTATCTAGTTATTTATTTATGTGAATGGGATCTTCACCTTATCCTATTTATTACAATACTTAGATGTTTGATATTTGAGTATATAGTAATATATATTTTGTTAGAAACTCATATTTATATATTATAGTTATTAAATGATTAAGTAATAATTGATATAAATTTTACAAAAATATCAAATAAATTTCTTTAGGTTTTTATTACACTTTTTATATCATCTATTTATATATTTTGTATTTATATTCTATATTTATTTAATATTTTAGTAGACTCTTACGGGTCAACGAGTCGAGTTAACGAGTCGAGTAAGGGGACCTCCTCTCGAGTTTAATAACTTTGGGAGACGGATCGGACTCTAAATGCACTAATTTAATTTACAATTTTCACTACGTGATGTAATCCAACCGCGAACTTAAATTCAAAAACATAAAAATACCCCGCGTCGTATGAAACTACAACTCAGTAATTGCAAGTCCCATCCCCATGAACTGGATTTCCAAAGCGAATCGCAGCCATCAAAAGCTTGCCACATTATCTATCCGTGCCGAACCCATATAACTAATCAAAGTCGCAACCCCTTTTATATATATATTAACTTCCAAAATTCATAGAACTACATCAGTACATCACTCGTCTTATACCTTTACAAAGGAAGCCTCTGATTCTCTTCTACAACTTCATTACTTTTCTCTCAACCCAAACCCTCATCAATGGCACCCAAGGATGAAAAGAAGCCCGCCGAGAAGAAGCTAGCGGAGGAGGAGAAGGCCGAGAAGGCGCCGACAGAGAAGAAGCCCAAGGCCGGAAAGAAGCTTCCCAAGGAGGGAGGCGCCGTCGCCGGAGACAAGAAGAAGAAGAGAACGAAGAAGAGGGTCGAGACATACAAGATATACATCTTCAAGGTTCTAAAGCAGGTTCACCTTGACATCGGTATCTCCAGCAAGGCGATGGGGATCATGAACAGCTTCATCAACGACATCTTCGAGAAATTGGCTCAGGAATCATCGAGGAACAAGAAGACGACGATCACTCCTCATGAGATACAGACTGTTGTACGCCTGGTTCTCCCGGGTGAGCTTGGCAAGCACGTAGTCTCTGAGGGTACCAAACCCTAACCAAGTTCACTAGCTGTTAGGTATGTGAATCTTTAGGCCTTTCTAGGGTTTGAAGATCTGAAATTGTGTTCATTTGGGCTTTTAGTTTATGTAGGTAACAGGTAGATCTGAATGTTAGGTACTCTGAAATGAATGAAGAATTACAGTTCGACGAATTTGTTTTGGATTTAAAGTTTAATGTTATTGATAACAAACTCCCAACGATCTTGATTATCATCATTTCCAAGCATATTTTACAGTTCTCTTACATAAAATGGATGAAGGATCGGTGCATATACTGTATTAACGCTACTTGAGAATTGTAATGCTTCGGAAGTGAACAAACCATGATTAATGAATGGCTTTTTACAAAGTTTCCCGCACTCAATAGAGATCACTCTTCTTGTTTACTACTATTAGACCTCAATTCGATGAATATTGCTCTGCTGTAAATTAACCACGACTGACACAAAATCACCACGAGATGATTTACTACAGTTAGGATGTGTTACTGCGGTGCAATCATTTTCGGAAACATTACCATTTTACTACAGTTTGACATATAACACGGTTGCATAACCGTGATAAGTGTGTAACCGTAGTAAAATGATTAATCATAGTAACACGTTTACTACATCCAAGTTTACCACGTTTGTCGAACCGTAGTAACAATTTCCAATTAACCGTGGTAAAAAGCTATTTTTGTACTAGTGACGTGAAGCTAAGGATAGGATGAATGTGTTTCTAACAATGGATAGTGAGAAGCGTGGATTGCCAAGCTTGACAAATAGGAAGCGCAAGAGTGGTGTGAAGATGATCGCCATCATGGACAAGTTTGTTACAAGTTTGTTGCTTAAGAAAAGAGGTGACGTGTGTGGTTGAATCTGTTGAAGCTACTTTGTGGAGCGGTCCCACGCATTAACGTGGCACTCTTTGTTGTACTATTGTATATGTTTTTCTTTCTTGGAGAATAAGTTAGGAATTTATAAATAGGTGCAATAGCTGAATTGTTATTGCATGAACTTGAGAACCTCATAGTGTAGAAAAAGTGTAGCTCGCTTAGGAGAAGCAACCCAGAGAGAAAAACAAAAGGATCCGAAAACTTGGAGGGTGATACGGTTGATGTTCAGGGTAGAAGTTAGTGATCTCAAGAGGGAACGAGTGCGTCAATACACCTTGAGAGCAACTAGAGGAGGATAACTTGCATAGCGCGGAAGAGTGATTGTATTGTATGGAGAGTTGTAATTGTTTATAATTCTCTACTTGATATAATCAATATAGTGGTGAGTTTCATCCCGGGCTTGAGTTAAACCAAGAGTTCTCACCTTACCAAAATATCTTTGCATTTGAGCTGAACTTATTATCTTACAATTCTAAGTTCGTATTGTGACAAATCCCTTAACTCCTCATATATAACATACTCGCTTTTATAGCTTGTTGTGTTTACAAAGGGAATTCGACTTCCTTTAAAGTTTTTTAACTTCCGCATTTATAAAAAAACTTAAACTGGTCAATCGAGTTACTCTTTCATAAGAGCTAGTCGATTTAAGCTACTCTTTCTTATTCAGCAACGACTCATTTACCTATATATCTCTCGCTGAATTCGATCCTTACATACTAACTTTCTTGTACATTTATTATAGGAGTAAGTGTAACCTTCCTTATCATACACTTAAAGCTAGTTGCATAAATCCACAATATAGACCAAAAAATATCTATATATAGACAATTCTAATATTTAAATGATAAGATTAACATGCAATGAAATTTTAAATTAACGATTAAGAATGAATCAGATATGCCTTTTAAAATATAATGGATAAAGATGTTAGATTCGAATTAGCCATTTATGCTTAAAAATAAATAAAATTTAATGAAAAGCATTATGTGCTAAAAAGTTACGTAACTCATGAGAGTGAAACTTTTTTGTCGGATTCGGTATTAGGAACGGCGACAAAGCACAAATCTGTACGACACATTCATGATATTACATGGGTCCTTCGAATCTTGAGTGTAGGCCTTCGTATGGTGCTCATTAATTATGGTCCTCATTAATTTTGACATTGATATTCCCCTACCGCGTGCGAGGCAAGGTTTGGTGTTACTGAACACTTATAAGCAAGGTGTTGAGGACGGTTAGATTGGTCAGATAGGGTAGATCGGCCAATTTAAGAAACTACGGGTTAATTATACTATTGATCCTTAACTTCCAAATATTTCCAAGCTCTTCCTTACAATTCTACTTTTTAGATAGTAGTTCCTAATCTTTATAAATGAATGTTATTTACTAGTCCTCCTTCTTTAATATAGTGCGCTTATAACAAAGACACAATGTATTAAAGACGAGGGGGAGTATGACCATTAGGGTTGGGAATTTTCTGTTCTTGGTATTTTTTTAGCCTACCTGTGAAGTAAGATGAATTTTTTGATCGGGTTCGGTTCCCATGAATTTTAAAAAGGAACCAACATTACCCGAACCTGCAATCGAATCGGTTTCTAAAGTCGGTTTCTCGGTTCCTAACTTTTTACATATTTGTCTTACTTTGGTTCCTAAAGTCATCTTGGTTAATCAATTTTCAGAAAATAAAACGACAAATTCGGCATCGCCACAATGTTGTTTCTTTAATGAGCTCCTCAATATCATTGGAGTTGTTTGAATCGGACCAGATAGGTCAATGGAATCAGTGGTTAACTTGTGTTGCAAAATCCGTATCGAGGAATACAAATCGAAATAGATGGAAGTTGCAGTTAATATTACAATATTATAAATCAGAGATGATTCTAAAGACCAGAGAAAAATTAATAATATTATAAAATTTCAGTAATTTTTTTACTAAAGTTCAGTAGAAAGTTTTTTCCAGTAGAAAAAGACATATAGTTGGCTTGTGCGAATAGAAAGTAGAAACTTAAAGTTTAATGAAATTAGGGTGATCACATGTGTGATTCTGAAAAAGTTTCATAATTCAGGGAGAAAAGATGATTGAGGAAGAGAATTGCGGTGTGGAAGAACGATCGAGGAAGAGAAATGAGGCATGGAAGGACAAACGTGGAAGACAACTAGCTGCGTGCATAATGATTAAAAAAGAAAGTAAATAATATCGCTCATCCTAACTTTTTAATACTCCTATATAATTCGGGTACCCGGTTCCTTCATTTATTTTTTTAAAAACCCGTACCTGAACCCGCAATTTTTTACAAGAACCGACCGGTAATTTTTACTTCATAAAAAATTGCATACTTGCACCGAACCGACCAAAAATACACAGTTCGGTTCGGTTCTACGGGTACAAAGTCCTAGCCCTAATGACTATAGTTATATGTTGTTTTAAAAATGAGAATTTAACTGTTCGGGAAGGTTTATGACTATGAAACAAAATGTAAGAATTTACATATTAAATTTTAAAAAATAACTAATTACAATATGCAAAGAGTTCTATCCTTTTTAAATGTTATATATGGCTTTTTCATATATATCATATATATGTAGGTTCAAAGAATTTTAAGGAACTAATCTGGATAATTTCTCATATGTCAAATTAAATTTGAGGTTGATCTAACTGTCTTCTTCTGATACATAGTTTATTCTGTTTTACCTCTTTCCTCCAACTACAGAAATATTCACTACATATGCCTTATCTAAGACATTTCACAATTAATTGAATTATGATGGATATTAGTGATAACGATTATGGTTTTTTTTTATAATATTCATTTGATCACATATTTATGACGTATGAATAAGATAATTATTTTCTATTAATACAATTGATATGGTCACTGGAATAAATTAATTACAAGAACTGACTATATAAATGAACGATAGTCAATTAACTGAAATACTTTAGGAAGTAATCTAGAACCAATATAAACTAAGGGACCATTTTATAAAATGTATGTAAGTTTAAGAGTCACTAGTGTAATTGTCCAAGATATTATAAACATTCGGTCCATTCCTATTGGATAGATTAGTACATTCATCCTAATTAATGAAATCCTAAATTTATAATCTTATATCTTACAATCCATTGTAAACTTAGCATATGAAGAAAAAATACTACCCTTTTATAAAAACTTAGTGTGTTAGTATCCGACCTTTGCACATATTTTTGTCATTTTATAAAATTATATACACATTGAACATTGTTTACATCATATTTGTTCGATATAAATTATGGGTTCAAATCTGGTGATAATAAATCACTAAATAATAAAAAAGAATGAATCTGGGCCGTTGATTTGTGCTTGATCTAACGGCCGGGGACGCGCACATGTCCACGCTGGCAATCCCGGCTACAGTCCACGCTCTATGTGTTCAAAATATGTTAATCAGTTGTGATCTATATGTTCACTATTATTGAGATGAATGTTCATCAAACATTTTAGGGTTAATGTTCATCAGTGTTGAGCTATATGTTCATCAATTTGATACTAAATGTTCACCAATGTACTCAAAGAGGTTCACCAATAAAACCAGGAGGAAGAAAAAAAAGCGGAACCGGAAAGGGGAAAAAATGCTTCACCCACGCGCACAGTACCGGCCGTTAGATTGTGGACAGCTGGTAATAAATCAACGGATGAGATTCATTCTTTTTTTATTATTTTATAAATTTATTATTACCCGATACTTTTCCATAAATTATTATGTAGTACAAAAATGTGCTACACTTATATTATCCTAGTATATATTGAAATGAATTTATTATTCCGATTGATGAACATTGTTGTTTATATATTCTTGCTTAACTTTGTATACAAGTTGAGGCATACACTGGTTTATTCATGTGGAAGTTTTAATCAGCTTAAATGTTGATCTATGAGAGGAGAATTTATTAGCATGAAATCATTCAAATTACACGAAATGTACTATTTATGCTTATACAAGATTGATATTTATTTTTTAATTTCATAGGAATAGAATATGAATTATATGTTTTAAAAAATAAATATATTATAGATTGTGTAACATGGGCACGCTAAAAATTCCCACTTAACCTTGTTTACATGACACAACACGGATCTGGGTAGAGAAAAAGACCTAGATCCTCTTGTATATACTCAGAAATAACAAGAAATCTAATAAAAATGTTTAAATTTCGATTGCAAAACTGACTATTGGTGACAGCTGGCCGCACGATTTTCTCATGCGGTGTTAAGAATACTTTATCTTTTCAATCAATCAGTTAAAAAAGTAAGTGATAAGCAAGGGTTGATCCCACAAAGAAAACTGGTTTATGTAACTTTAGTTTTTGAAAGAACTCAATTTAAAACTTGTTTGAAAGATGTTTGTTATTATTGTTTTGGTATGGTTGTTCCTCTTTTCTAAAGCATCCACAATATCTATTCTAGTTTAAATCATCGTATATTTTGCCACCAATTCATGTTAATTATTACGCTGTCCCATCAACTAAAAGACATATCCACATTCTACATTCACTTACTAGAACCTTGTAGAACACGTTTGATACCTATTATAGGCACAATAAGAATGAGCCACCATCAGGAGTACACAAATCATAGCCCTTTAGATGAGCTAAGCAACATTGGATCTACAAATCTTAATAATTATGACAAGCAAGTAGGTGTGTCTACAAATTCCAAATATGTTGATTGCTTCATCCGTTAACTATAATGCAACCTGACTAGACACAATTAAAGAATTTTCTGGTAAGTGATGTGTTTGCCCGACCGTTTGGTAGCTAGACAAACACGGCTATGTAAAAATAGAGTTATCTAAACTCTTAAACCGAATCAACTAAACTAACCTAAATGTAGTCTAGTGAAAGTACAAGTCGAATCCACGGGAGGTATAGATACTTAATAATTATAATTAGTGCCAATCTCAATAGTAACAAGTCACAAGAATGCGTGTCTTGTTAGGACAAGCACCGAAGTCACAAAGTAGGAAAGTGGTTTTAGAACAGAACACACAAATCAAAAAAGGTAAAAAAGGAAAAGGGGAAGAACAAAGTAATGCAAAGACACAACGAAATAGGCACTTAATCAAATCAATAAATTTTTAATAGACTAGTTTATCCTAGAAATTCATCCACTACTAAATTATTTGAATTGAGTTACTACTCCTCTACAAATTAAATAGCGCCTCAAACCGGGCATACTAATCATATCCTATTTAGTTAACCACGGAGAACATCAATGATTCAAACTAAATGAGGCATTAAGGTGAAGGGCACCAGGATGTCGTCATGAGAGACTAGCCCAAATACTGATTCTCTATATATAAATCCTAACTCAAACCGATATTAGAGTAATATGCTTGCTTCAAAGTAATAGTGGCGACGAACGAAACAATCTATCCTAAAAGTGGATAAAATCAACACCAATACTAGTTGACCAAACTAGAAAATATATCAATCAATCCTAAACATTTAAGCACAAGATAACTAATAACAACATATAATGCAATAGATAAAGGGATAGAAATCTTAGAACTGAATCAAATTGGACATTTCATAATCTGGCTAAGCGATGAATGGTCAGCCCATAGTCATCATCTTAAAACACAATGGGGAGAAAGAAGTAAGCTATGATGTGGGAAAATCTAGTGTAGAGAAAAACAAAGACTTTTCTCTAATTTAAATAATAAAAACTATAATATATTTTCTAATAATAATATATAAAACTAATAAATCTTAACAACCTTACCTATAAAATCTTGAAAATAACAAAAAGATATAACTAACTAATGCAGAATCTTGGTCAGGAAAATCTTCAAGGAGAATAAACAAATTTCTCTCTCAGACTCTGGATGTAAATTGGCGGGCACCTAAAATGATCAGCGACCGCCACGGAGACACTTTCAGCATCTGCAACGTTGTCGAAAAAACAACATAATTTTGACTCCAAACTTTGATTGCGCTCATCTTGTGAGGCAATAAACTAGACTTCAAGATCTAACTTCTCACTTAAGAATAACTTCATATGGACATCGGATATGAGAGAAATAGCCATTTGAACACATTACCATATTCTATAACTCGCATCCTTGACTTGATCTTCACTCTTTATCTTGGGCTTCGATCTTGCTCTTTACTTGAACTCTTCAAAGCCTCGGAAGTCTTATAATCACACTAAATAACTTGATATTGCACATTTCATGTAGAATCATCAATGTATTTCACTGTGCACTCATATAACTCTTATAGTAACAAAATAACGTCTAATCCTTACTCATAGACGCGTCATAGGCATGCCTATCAAAATCCCCACACTTGAAATCTACTCGTCTTGAGTGAAATCAGGCTACCACTTCATTGGAAATGAAAATCATGTAGACTCCAAGTACAAGTTCATTAACGAGAATAAGAAACACAATATGCTCAACATCAAACCTAACTCCATTACTTCATCTCATCATGAAATATCACCAAATCTCAATCATACTCAACCACCAATTTCTTGGAAAAATAACCATAGGGGATGTCTCGGATGGGCGTCAACAAGCCGTTGATATTATTCCTCCAGGGCCAGAACTTCTTGTTTCAGAGGGTGAATCTATCAAACTCGATCAACCATTAACGAGTAATCCTAATGTGGGTGGATTTGGTCAGGGAGATACAGAAATAGTACTTCAAGACCCATTACGCGTCCAAGGCCTTTTGTTCTTCTTGGCATCGGTTATTTTAGCACAAATTTTTTTGGTTCTTAAAAAGAAACAGTTTGAGAAGGTTCAATTGTCCGAAATAAATATCTAGATCAAGTTCATAACAAGAACAAAATTTTGGTTTATTTCGAGTTGATCACGAAATAAAAAAAGTACAAAAGCCCTCGTCTTTTTTTATACTTTTTTCAATCCAAATTGTAATGATGTGACTATGTAACTCTTATCAGATTTCAATGTTATCGATTCTATTCGGAAAAAAAAATTAGATACTAGACTAAACATAGGATATAACATAACACATAGATAAATGAGGGGAATAAATGAGTCTAGGAGGGAGTCTTTGCCTTCCTAATCTTCGACACAGGAAAAGGATGTATAAAATTCCCTTTCTTGTGTCAATGGCAAATAGTAACGATTCGTGATAGTCTTCGCTCGTCAAAGACGCGTTATTTTCTATTTATTTATATATTCTATATATTTTTGGGAAGGTTCGGGAGATTTAACCGAACTTTTTTGTCTTACTATTACGCATCTAATAGATAGAACAAAGTAGTGGACAAACAAAAAAAAAGAGAGAATTTTTTTGAACAACTAGAACTTCTTCAATGAACTTATCAAAAATTTAACTTTGATTTGATAAATACAAAAAGGATATACTACTCGAATTTTTTCTAGTAGTATCGAAGGGTTTTCGTGCTATTTGATCTACCTTTTTTTTTTACTTTATTTTATTCGATAAAAGAGTCCTAATTATTACGAATTTAACGGGTACCTCCCCCTTCTTTGTTTCTCTAATTCGAGGGGGAAGGAGGGTCCCGTTGAGTTCTTACGTTTTCATATTTATACCGCAGTTCATCCAATTACTACAGGGATGAACCTAATCCGGAATATGAACCATAAAAGAAAATGCCTACTAAACCAATCACAAGAATGCCGGCTACAGTACCTATTATCCAAAGCGGAATCCTTCCAGTAGTATCGGCCATTTACCCCACTTCCCTCCACATTTCATCAAGTGGTCATGCTAGAGACATAAACAGTCATGGGTAATTTTGAGATGAGATCCTTCCGAATGGGATAAGAAAATTCTTACTCTATATATATTAATATATTATTCTCTCTCGGTCTTGGTCTTTTTAATTGAAAAAATAATTGGAAATAAAACAGCAAGTACAAAAATGAGTAATAACCCCCAGTAGAGACCGGTACGATTCAATTCAACATTTATTTCGTTCGGGTTTGATTGTGTCGTAGCTCTATAATTCGGATTAGGTTTTGTTTATCGTTGGATGAATTGCATTGCGGATATTGATCCTAAAAAAACAGTAGGTACAGCTAGTCCGTGAACAGCCAACCATCGCACTGTAAAAATGGGATAGGTTCGATCTATGGTCATTGGGCCTCCTAAAAGGATCTACTAAATTCATTGAGTTGTTCCAAAGAATCAAAACGGCCAGTTATTAATGGAATTCCTTGTCGGCTCTCGGTAAAATACTCATTTGGCCGAGGGCTTCCAAACACGTCGTAAGCTAAACCTGTGCTGACGAATAACCAACCCGCAATGAATAGGGAAGGTATAGTAATGCTATGAATGACCCAGTATCGAATACTGGTAATAATATCCGCAAAAGAACGTTCTCCTGTGCTTCCAGACATGCTTAGCTCCACATATTCTTGTACAGGCAAATGTAAATCGATTCCGTAAAAGATGAGATCTGTAAATGGAAATTTACTGAAATTCTTTGTGGGATCGGCAATATTGTACCAAGGGTGTCTTTAGAGTATACCAAATCAGTATAGCCGTCCTTCTTCTGACACAGCAAGGCAATTTCAATTAATAAGGAAACTGAGTATACGTATTAGACAATTTATTTTTTCTTGCTTGTAATATAGAACTATGCTCCTTTTAATAGAAAAATCCACTAACTAATAAAAAACAGAGTATTTATTAAAGGGTTCTCTTCATTATTGGCTTCGAACTGGCGGGTAAGGGATCAATCTAATACGTGGGTTTCTAAGGCTAATAATTCATCAAAGAGAGTATTATATTCCCACAATTCAATTAGATACGCAATCTAGAACTCTCTTTTTTGTGGTTTGTTTAGTTTATAGAAAGAACGACTTTTTCTTTTTTCATTTGACGAAATTGATTACTAGTACCAACTGTATAGTAGTAGGTAGGAGATAGTATTCCATGAAAAAAAAACAAAGAATACAAGAATTGAATTGTAAGAAATGGATTAACATTCGTGATGCATGTATTCCTGTATTAGAGCTGAGGGTTCTTTATTGCTCTAATTACAGAGATGAGGCTTGATAAAAAATACGGAAAGAAAAAATGTAGAACCTAAAAGAAAGATAATCAGAATTAATCATCTTAAAATCGATTTGAACAAAAACAAAAAGAAAAAATTTCTTTTTTTGCGTGATCGCATTGATATCCTTTTTCTTATCAAATCAAAAAAAATGTTAAAATTAGGAATGCTTTTCCTGTTTTCTTCTTCGATAGTTAGATTGTTTTTTAACAAAGTTACATGACATAGTTCTTATTTCGTTTTTTTTTTAGTTTACTCCAAGAGTTGCTCAAAAAATCTGTTGATTCGAAATCGCTGAATTTGTAGACGTAACAGACAATGAGTCGATTTCTTTTTCTACCTCTCTTCTTTATATCTTTCTTAGATTCATATATATATTTATAATATATATAATAAATTATAATAAATAATTATAATAATGTAATAAATAACTTAATAAATGTAATGATTGAGGAATAAATTGAACTTATTCTTTCAATTGGTATTTTTTCTTATTTTCGTTCCGATCTTTCAAAAAAGGTAAACTTAGGTAAGTGCTTTATAAATATATGTAAAAAAAAGTATTTGATTTAGCTCCTTCATGCCTACTCTAACTAGTTATTTCGGTTTTCTACTAGCAGCTTTAACTATAACCTCCGCTCTATTTATTGGTTTGAGCAAGATACGACTTATTTGAAATAAATTGAATCAACAATTCATAATCATAAAAAAATCTTTCTGATAGTTCTTTATTTTATCGCGACAATTTTCCATTTTCGGTTATTGAAATTCATGGAAATCCAATTAGGATTAAAATTTAGAGATAGATATTACCTCCCCCTTTTCCTTTCAAACCAATTGAAATGATTGAAGTACTTCTATTTGGAATCGTCTTAGGTTTGATTCCTATTACTTTGGCTGGATTATTCGTAACTGCATATTTACAATATCGGCGTGGTGATCAGTTAGACCTTTGATTAGTTAACAACTTTTTTTATTAACCTCCTTTGGCTTAAATAAAGGAGGTACATTTTCGATTCTTCTTCAATTATTTCAGTCTAATTAGAACTAACAAGAATGGAATCACGCTCTGTAGGATTTGAACCTACGACATCGGGTTTTGGAGACCCACGTTCTACCGAACTGAACTAAGAGCGTTTTCTTGTCACAGACAGCAAATAAAAATAAGAAAAGGATTTCTTTTGTAACCTAATACTACATCCTGCATGCATATCACATAGATATATATCGAATAGAGAGTTCGAATTGTATACGTGTTATATGGATATATAGTATTCTAATATTCTCATAATATTCTGAAAATGACAGATGACAGATTATATAGATTCAATTTGAATCTATTTCGTTGATCTCAATTAATTCCTCTTTACTTCTTAGAGGAAAAGCAATAGGTAGGGATGACAGGATTTGAACCCGTGACATTTTGTACCCAAAACAAACGCGCTACCAAGCTGCGCTACCCTTTTACTAGGTTTACAGTGTTATTGTAAAGAATCCTTTTCTTTTTTTCCACATACATCATTCTTTCTCAGATTTAGATACACAATAGATCTTGCCATTTTTTCTTTCTTTTTTCATATCATATATGATATAATCGAAAAGTCTTTGGATACATATACGCTGTAAAGTTAAAAGGGCTTTTAGGGCAGTAGGAAAGATGCATCTTTTTATTTTGAAAATAAAGGTAGAAAATATTATCTACCGGATTGGTGTACATTTTGAGTTACTTTAGGAATTTCATGTACAAATGCAAGTGGTTTTTCTCTTTTTAAATACCTATGCATCTGATCATTTATTATATATGTATTATTCTTATGTGTTACAATATATAAATAAAGAAAAAAGAAGGAGGATTTTCAATGCGAGATCTAAAAACATATCTCTCCGTGGCACCGGTACTAAGTACTTTATGGTTCGGATCTTTAGCAGGTCTATTGATAGAAATCAACCGTTTTTTCCCGGATGCATTAACATTCCCCTTTTTTTCATTCTAGTTATTGACATGGTAAAGGGGTAACGAAGATTAGAGATAAGATTCACTATGTGTGACTAATACCCCGCCCTTTCTCCCTTTAACCTTATAGAAGGGAGAAAGAAAAAAGTATTCAACATCAGCAAAGTTTGGGCCCAAGCTCGAATTGAAAATTCATCATTCAATGAATAAATAAGAGTGAGAACGGAAATGAAAAAGCGGGTCTAGGGCAAAAATCTCATACACGAGACTTAAACGCAATACTCTACTGTGATTTAGAAATCTATTTTTTCTCAAACTAGATTTCGAACTCTAAAGATAAATATTAGTCCTAACAAAAAAATAGAATAGTTAGAAATCATTGGATTACACATTCTTTATTATACTGATACTGAATTACTGAATTCTATTTCTTATTAATTTTTCCTTTATTTAATTTACTGCAACGAAATTTTTAAGGTGTATATCTAGTTAGAAATTTCTATTTTTTCTTTCTTTACGCTTTGGGTCGAAAATAAAAGAGTTGCTTGAATAAAAAATTCACATACAAAAAGGGGGTTCATGGCCAAGGGTAAAGATGTCCGAGTAAATGTTATTTTGGAATGTACCAGTTGTGTTCGAAAGAATGGTAATAAGGAATCAAGGGGTATTTCGCGCTATATTACTCAAAAGAATCGACGCAACACGCCCAATCGGTTGGATTTGAAAAAATTCTGTCCCTATTGTTACAAACATACAATTCATGGAGAGATAAAGAAATAGATCGAACCGAGCGCGTCTGTGTATCGTCTTTTGAAGCAAGAGTACAAAAGGACATATATTATACATATATTTCATTATATGCCTAGCAATAGATAATAATTCTACTATATAGCATAGCTATAGAATTCTATTCTATTTCTATTTGAATAAAAAAAAGAAATAATATAATATTAGAATAGATAAAAAAGGATTTTCGGTAGAATATTTTTTATATTATTAAGTAATAAATAAACTAAACAAACCATGGATAAATCCAAGCGATCTTTCCTTAAATCTAAGCGGCCTTTTCGTAGGCGCTTACCCCCGCTCCAATCGGGGGACCGAATTGATTATAGAAACATGAGTTTAATTAGTCGATTTATTAGTGAACAGGGAAAAATATTATCTAGGCGTGTGAATAGATTGACTCTGAAACAACAACGATTAATTACTATTGCTATAAAACAAGCTCGTATTCTATCTTTGTTACCCTTTCTTAATAACGAGAAACAATTTGAAAGAGCCAAGTCGGCCGTTAGAACTACGGGTTTTCGAGGTTTTCGAACAAAAAAACAATAGGTTTACTTTTTTTATTCATTCAAGTGATGTTTTGCTCTAAAAAATCGGATAATCCGGATTTTTTGTTGTCTCGGAAGAAAAATCGAGGACGAAAAAATCGTTTTTTATTGATATTGAATGCCTTTGTGCATTTTTACTATTTTATTATAAATTATAATTCCTTTTTGTATTTTTTTCGGACTCATTTATATTCTATCTTCCCTTCCCGGAGTTCCTTCTCCGGGGAACTTTATTTAAAAAAATTCGGGTGCTTTTTTCCAATCTTCT